>NC_090440.1:1102134187-1102369187 GCF_031143425.1 Pleurodeles waltl | reverse complement strand
TATGAATCACTCTAACCCTGAAAGGGTATTGTTTTGATTAATACATCTAGATGGATAGATAGACATAAATGTATATATATATAATATATATATATATATATATATATATATATATATATATATATATATATATATATATATATATTCCCTGAATAAAGATTAAAATAACATTATACATTAGAGTAAGGTGTGTTTAAAAGGAACTTTTTTTTAAAATGTAGAAACTACAGAAATCCACGCATTGTGATAATTGCGCCAGTCTGAACTGATGCATCTTCCCTCAACGCCTTCATCACAAATGGTTTGATTCTGCAACACTGCTCGAGGATCTCACATTGACCACTGCCCGTCTTGACAATGAGCCATTACCTTCTTCACAAAGGGGTTTAACACCGCACCACTGCTCGAGTGCATCATCTCTATGACTGCGCAGCTCAATCATGACTCTGCGTGGCTCATCGTCCCGGAGTGCACAGATGAAAACCAACACATCACCTTCACATCATCCCCTCTGCTCCTATCATTGGATCTTCAACATTGATGCAACCCTCCACACAAGGTACTTTTCAGTAGGATAAGGTGGGTCCCTGTAGCTGGCAACCAAATAGCCCCTGTTGGTACTTTAATTTTCTAAGCGACATATATTTGCAGATATGGATTATTTTTTTGTGTTGCTTTCACTATTTTACTGTTTTAAAGTGCTGCAAAAATAATGTACACATTGCCTTCTAAGTTAAACCTGGCTTCTCTGTGCCAATCTCCCTGAGGGCAGCATAATTTAATTTATGGTGTCTATCTAACTTACCCTGACTAGGATTTTGCTTCCTGTTTGGACAGAGTATGTACCGCTGCCAACCAGAAACCCATTTTTTTTATATTTACTTCAATGTTTGGCTTTGCAGTGAATTGCTAAGTTTTTTTTTAAACAAAAACAGATTTTTTTATTACACTTAACTATAAGTTTACTTTCATCTTTGTTTTCTCAGTGAATGTCTAAGGTTTTTTAAACAAAAACAGATCTTTTTTCAGCCCTAATAATAATGCTACATTAACCTTTGTGTTTTTTTGCTACTGCATCCTCTACTATATAGCTGCATAAAGGGCCATGAAGTAATGTCTACAGCTTCTTGTGCATTTTCATTCAGAAATCTGTTACAAAATGAATCCTTGTATAGAGATGATGACAAGACTATAGACAAATATTTGAAACTCAACCGAACAAGGGTGCTTCCTCTTAGTTACATGAAGTAAGTTATTTTTTTGTTTATGTGGAAATGTCCTCCTATTCCTCTGTATCAAGAAAGTGGCATCACAGTTGTCGGAAAACACACTCAGGTCATGTTGATAAGTTGAGATGTCCATTAGTATAGGAAATGGCTGGAACCCCATTGCATACCACTAACATGGAAGAGGCAGGGCCAAACAAGAGGTGCGTGTAGGTGAATTTAGCCATTTGCATACCCAGCAGTAATTAAAAAGGAGAACCAAAGACTCTTCTCTCAGACAAGAAGACAACAAGAAAGAACACACTTGTCTTGGACAGTCACCAAAAAATAGATTGTGTTCCAATAAATCGTTGATGCATTCATCTTCATCAAGGATTTCAGATTGTTTTTCAACATGAAACTGTAGAAAAAACACACTTGCTTTGCCTTGACCAAGCGAAAGAAGTTAGAATGATTTGTCCTTTATAGAAGTAGAGCTTCAACTAGGGCACCTGCTATGTTTACATTTGTAAGTGCTTCCCATTAAGGTTTGATTTCTGTGATGGGAGCATCATGTGTATTTATCCAAGATGAGGCCTCATCACCAATGGCCATTCATATTTTAAAGGGGGGGCCTTACAGCTCCCATCCTTGAGCCTCATTAGGCTCTGGGGACCCAATCCCCATAGGGACATCTTCATTTTGAACATGATGGGGGCCCTTAGGGCCCCTCTTCGAGCCTCAAGCCTCATTAGGCCCTGGGAACCACATTGCTCAGGGCCATCCTAGTGGTGGTCGCCACTAGGTAGCTATAGTTAAGTCTGTTTACCATAGACTGGGCTCTTTTTGGTTTTCTAAGACCTTTGGCACCATTTGACAAATCTTCATAAACTTTTCCAAAATAAACGTTCATCCACCTCAGCCGTTTCTGGAATGGTGTAGTGGGATCTGTCAAGTGGAGACTGGGAAAAAGGGGGTCCTAAAACTGCAATTCCCCTTGCATTTTCCATAGACTTTTTAGACAGGGCTGCAGCAAAAACTGCTGAATGGAATTACACCAAATTCAACAGGATATTAGATCTTGGTCCATGATTGTGCCTTTTTGTGGTTTGGTGTAAATCCGTTCAGTAGTTTTTGAGAAATTAAGGGTGAAAAATAATGGTATATTTTGTCAGTTGAGCTTATGTGAGTCTTGCGAGAGTCCATCCGATAGCACAAAATCAAAAATAGCGCCCTGTGATTCGTCAAGTGGCCCATTTTTCCTGTGACCCTTCACACTCTCACAGGAGTAAAAGGCTCCCACAAGTCCCTTGATTGCAAGTGCTCTGATTGGCTGGCTGTTGGAATGTTAGAAATTAAGTGGCCAACATCATTGTTTACTGTGGAAAATTGGAGCGGTTGTGGAAATGAAGTGGAAAAAAGCTATATAAGGAGACAGCAGAAAATCATTCTATCCCCTTAGGTTTAGAGAGGAGGTGTCTAAGAGATAACTACTGTAAAAGTTAAAAATGTATATTATTTTTAAATAATTTTTATGATCTTGCAGGACTCTTGTGGCATCGTCACTAGTAACAAAGTGTAGATGACATCTTAGTGCACTCTACTAGTAGGAATGCACATTGTGGTCGTGGTTTTTCAGAGTAAGTGTGTAAGATATAACAAGTACTGCGATGAGGAGAAGGTTAATTCTTTTAAAATATTGTGATCTCTCAAGACTCTTGCATGATCATTAAAAGTAGGAAGGAACAGTTGATCTTTAAATACACTCTGGTGTGCACACTTATTGTAGGAAGGAGTCTTACTGGAGATGGTATTGTCACAGTCTACTATTTATACCCATTGACTTGGAAAGAGTTGTGAGTCAAGTTACAACTATTCCCACACCCTACTATGTACACCCATCATCTGAGAGAGAGGTCTGTAAGGAAAGGCTAGCCATCTTCACACTATATGAAACACACCTGTCATCTGAGAGAGATGTCTCACAGGAGAGGCCTGTCACTCCTCTCAAACTACTACATACACCCATCAACCAAGAGAGAGATCTTACAGGAGAGACTAGTCCCTCCACACTTACTACTATACATGCCTGTCATCTGAGAGAGAAGTGTCAAAGGAGAGTCCAGTCCTTCCCCCACATACTACCATGCACAACTGTAATCTGAGAGAGAGAGATCTGAAAGGAGAGGCCAGTCCATTCTCACACAATCTGAAGTACATCCATCATCTGAGAGAGAGGTCTGAGAGGATAGAGTAATACCTCCCCATACACTACTGTGCATATTTGTAATTCAAGGGAGAGTTCTCAAAGGAGAAGGTAGTCCCTCCTCACATCCTAGTATGCACAACTATTATCCAAGGGAGGGTTTTCAGTGGTACACAGATCACTTCGAACGTGCAACAAGAGGCACAGGAGTTTTTAATGGTAAGGCTAAATGTGTTAGAAATTGAGGAATTTGCAATTAATGATTTCTTTACCACAATCTATTCATGGAAGAGTAGCAGACTGCAAGTCAGTGTCATTTGAAAACCTCTTTTTGAAAGCTGTTCAAACAACTCCTGTCCAGATTGTACATCAGAACTGTTGTCTACATTAGTTGTGAAACACAGTTCAAAATATCTCATTCTTATGCTACAAAGATGCAGAGCTGATAGTAGCAAAGTCAATACTTGTATTACCAACTTTAAAGCTGGTCAGGCATCAGTTCATAAAAAACACACACTACTGTGGCTGTTATTGTTCATCATGGACGCTCAATCAACTCTGGTCAAAACCGAGCGTACCATAAATATTCATCTGGTTGGACTGAATGTGGTAATGCTTCTCCTACTGTAAAGCAAAGATTACAGTTGAAACTTCAAAATTCCTACCTTATATTTCTATAACCAATGTTCTACAGAACGTCATATTTTCTAACTTGTACGTAGATATAAACAGAGAAAAAGCATAAAAGTTCATATTCATTGTCAGTATGTGGCTTACCAAGTATAATGACTGTATTATGATTGAACGTTTTCTGACAATAATAAATAGACTTAAAATTGAGTATCAATGTGTGCTATGTACCAATTTTGGACTCATGCATTTAAAACATAAGTGATTTTTTCCCCATACTTACCCAATGGATTACATTTCATTAAACTAAACACACTGTTAGCATTCTGGTGTATATAAATTTCACATACTACATCAGGATATATTCAGTGTAACGGCAAATTCTATTATAAAATGTACGATCTCAAGAGAGGCTCACAAGAGAAAACCAGGAAGCACTGCCACCTGAAAATGTACAAGAGGGATTGCCTCCCTTGCTCTTGCAAGCTCTTGTGAGAGGGTCACAAGATCCACCAATTTTGGTGGTCTTCTTTGGCTCTTGCAAGACTCGTGCAACATTTTTCAAGAAGGGAAAAAAGGGAAACAGTGCAAATGATATAGTTCATATAAGTAGAGGGTATCTGTAAAAAGAGCTGGTTTTGTTAACAGCTGTCAAAAACTATAACATATTTGTGATTAAACATTGTAAATATTTTTTGGTATTTTAATTTGTTTTGTTAGCAAAGTACAAACAAATATATGTGAGAAGGTCGTTCGACCATTTAATCCACCAGGATTTTTTGCTTTTTGATCTCCTGGTTTTTTTACCTTTTACCGTGGGTGGCCTCATAATCTGTGACTCACCGACAGTAAACTAATGGTAAAATGAATTGTGTGTGTTTACCACTTGTGCCCACCTTCTTAGACAAGGCTGCTGCGATGCAGCATGAGTAAAAGGCACATAACTAGTTATAACTGGCCATGTATGCTCACAAGTGTGCACACGTGTGAAGGATGTGCATGGGAGACTCCTTTCATATACAGCCCAAGAACTAGGCACAGATAACCTGGTACGGAAGGGACTATGCAGAGTGTGTATGGACCTTGAATAAGCCTTATAATGTGGGTGTGCACATGTAGGGAAAGTCTGTGTGCTTTATTATCTTGACTGTGCTGACATACCATTGTACACCTATGGGAAAGACTGTCCTAGGGTGCAACTCTAGTCCTCTAGGGTCCACAGACTCCAGAGTTGCACCAATGTACACTGTAACCTGTATGAAAAGAACACTGCTGTCAAGTCCAAAAGCATATCATTGCTGTTTATGGGGCATCTAGGAACGTCATATTTCTCGGACTTATCTCAGGATCAGAGCATCAGCCGTTTGTGGTCCGGTTGAATTAGGTTAAGCACTTTTCTTACCAGCTGCAGGAATTAAGGCCTCACCCATCAAAGGAAGCAATTAACAGTGCTTAATTCAGCTGTGAAGAGGGAAGGAATTTGATGAATTGCTCTGCATCAATCAGGCAGATGTCATCTTGTGCCAGGAAAAGGGCCTATCCCAGGCCACTCCACAAAGGAGGGAATCAAGACCTCTGGAGCCAAACCAGAGGATGGCTACTTAAAAGCTTTGCTGGGGAAAGGCCCTGGCTGTGATGTCAGCAAGGGGTGGAGTTGCATCCCACAGAGCACATGTGGTAAGTGACTCCAAGATGACACAATTTTAAGCTATCTCAAAAGACTGTGCAGAGAGTTTGTGACAGAACTGAGAGGTGATGTGGTGTATCAGGATTGGCCCGAGGCGCAGCTGCACCCACTTTAAAGGTCCTGCATAGGGGAGAGAGCTCTCTCTTGGGTGTGATTTTATGCAATAGAATGGAACTGGAGAACTTGGATAGAAGAAACCCCTCACTGCTCACAGGATCAAGGACTCTGCTCCTAATTGATCCCTGGACCAGATGGAGAGAAAGAATGGGCCCTGCACACAGAAGAGAACCCAGTGAAATTCTGCGGTAGGAAGCTAGTTGAACCTGTTCCCTACAAAGTGGGGTTTGGAGGTCAGGAGGCCTGCAGAACGTGCTTCAGGTGGCTAGGGCTTACCACAAAGAGCACAAGATAACTCAAGGTTATCAAAATCAGTCCAACGGGGCCCGAGTTATGCCCGCTTAAAATTTGGTGACCTTTGACATAGATTTGTGAGTGTAGTTGATCTCTGCCTCCAAAGTGGGCAAGTGCCCAGAGGCTGCCCCCAAGCAAGAAAAATGTGTAGAAGTGCTGCACCTCTTTCCATGTGAAGTTGAACCGCAGTGGAAAATTGTCGATCATGGAGCAGCGCAGTCGTGCTGCTCTGCAATTTGGTGAAGGGGCCCTCTAAACTATTATGAAGGTGTCCTACCACCCCATCCCTGGACAATGACATGATTGGGGAAGTGGTGGAGTCCCACCACACTCCCCCCTGCTGCTGGCCTTCCCCACTCCCCATGCCCATTTCCAGCCAGAGCTGGAAGGCCAGTAAGGGAAGACGTGTCTGCCCGCAGAAGCTGCAGTCTAGAATGTGGCTGCTGACTCCTGCACTCCAGGTTGCCAGCCACGCTGGGATCCACCAAGAGTACCGGGGTGTAGGCTCCCACCAAGGAGACAAGCACACGAGGTATACCAGTGGGACTGGGCACCCTGACAGAAGTAAAACCGTGGCAGAAGGCTGCCATATAAAAGAAGAAAAAACAAGGAAACAGCCACACAGCTCTCCCCAAAGCAGCAGGAGAGTCACTTGTCTAACACGCACTGCTAATGGAGGAGCATCCCATAATGCCCTGTGGGGCCTGGCCACATTTGTTTTGCCATTGTTGTGGCCCCAGGAGGAAGGGGTCACCACCAAATGGAGGCAAATTTGTGAGGCTTGGTGCAGGAGCAGCCACCCCACAACAGGAGTTCTAGTATCCCCACCCTAGGTTGGTTGGGACTCATAGAAGGTAACACTTCAAGGGTTTTGCAGTATTTTCAAACACTCCACAGACTGGATTTTGTGTTCTCCAGCCTGGAGTGATGTTCCCCATAGGTGAAAACAGTATGGCTGTAGTCTTGTGACTGTAAAGAGTTCAACATGAGTTTGTTAAGGTATCAGACACCATCAAGGAGTGAAAGGGGGTCATGAAACCTGTGTTACTTTCAAAGTGATACTCTTTAGAGACTGTATTAACTGTGCAGTAATGTTATGTTGGTGAATGTGATGCAACATTGCCAGCAGCCCCCAGGGTGAAAGTCTACAATGACATAGTGCTATAATTGTAGAAATGATGCCCTTTAGGGGCTTTTGTTAAACTGTGTATTTCATACTGAAAGTAATCTTAAAAGTACAAATCATTCTAATATGCGTATGCTTGAACCTTACAAATGCTTTATTTAAATAATGAGACTGACAGCCGCTGGTGATTAAAGTGTATAGGCTCTATTACCAGTATTAAGTGCTCTCACCCTAAATTATACTCAAATACTGCATTTAATAACAAGATAACAAATTATACATGTGGTTTGTTGGACTAAATCTCCCTGTGGGAGAGACAAGAATGATTGCGCAATGTTACCCGTAAGTATTTCCATCAGCTTGTGTATAATTTTTAAGATTGTTGAATAGTATTGAGTAGTGTGTGTGTAATCAATGTACTTTTTCATTTTTTTAAAGAAAAAGCATGGACTGGGCAATCATTTATTGAGTGTTAATACTGTGTACCTGTCAATGGTGATTATTAGCCCACATCAACTCCCTTCACTACCCGCTAAGAGTCAAACGCTACTATAGGGTATTTGGTTCCCAGTGGAGGACAAATGTGGGCCGATTACTTGTGCAGGCCAGACCACTAATGACCCATTTTCTAACAACATACACCTTGAATTGTTAAACAAACATGAACAGAATCTCCTTAAATACAAAAAGGAGAAAAACTTTCAAATTACTGATACGAAAAATATTACCTAGAGAGGTGCTTGTGCTCTTAGACAAGCTTGTCCAGGGCAGACCTACTTGTCTTTGAGGAAAAAATGATCTGCTTGTACAAGCAGCAAAATAGCACTGTATTCCAAAAAGCAGGGTTATTGTTCTCCTGTTTACTTAGAACCTGCACAGTCACAGTATCTCCTAGAGAGAATGATATTGAAGCCCCTGTAGAGTTCTCTATAAATCTAGTATATACAATCAAATCTTCACACTGTCAAAATGTCAAAAGGTTTTTTAATAATGTGCTGAGTCAAGTCAATGATTTCGGTAAATGTTTATTATAACACACTTGAGAAGCAACAGCTGACACGTGTTTCACCCCTAGGGTATATACCTGGGGCTTTCTCAAGGCTGTGAAAATATAAATTGAATTAGTAAAAAAATAGTAATTAAAATGAATGAAATAAAAAAAAGAAAAAAAAAAAGCAAAAAAAAAAAGCTACCCAATCTCGCTCACACCCACAGTGCGAAAAAAAAGGAATGATAATTCAAAAATGTATTTTGTCCGATATGGTGCAAAAAGAAGAAATCCACCACATGTGAAAGAAACTTACGAAAGAAAAAGGAAACAGAAAAATGTAATGTATTTCCATATGTTAATCATATAATGGTGGTGAGAAAATGCAAGGTATGTGGGTTAATTGTGGGCAGATGCTGGCAATTGGTTAATAATTCCAGACAGTTAGAGATTACTAGATATAAGAAATTATTGAGGGTTGCTACAACCTTAAATCTCAAATGTATAAATGGAAAACAGTCCATGCCTAAGAGAGCAGAAGAAAAAATCTCCTGCCCTTACTCCATTAGTGCATGCTGCGAGTAGAAAAAGTTGAGAGGCCCATAGCCAATGTCACACCATACCTCTCCAAATATTCAAAAGGGTGTGTACATTTCAATGTTTCCAAGAAGACATGTAGAGGACCAAAGTAATGAATCTGTACTGACAACGGTATGCAGTAATGACATCATTTCAATTTCACCCGAAAGTATTGAAAATTGTTCACTTGAGAGGAAATAGTCAGCAACTTACTCGCATGCATGCCCCTTGCCAAATGTTATAGTCAAAGCTAATGCCAGAATTGTAAACATACATAAATAACGATTTTTACTAACGTTCTTCAACACACATTAATGTCTACATCCAAAGGCCTGATCATCACATTGCATAAGATAAGGTTATGCAGCATTGTTACATAATGCTTAGTAGGTATATTTGTCATTTATAAATCATGAGTACAGGACTAGCGAATTAAGCAGAACATCATTACATGTCACAGGGTGCATCGGATCTAATCATTAACCAGGAATAGCATAAAACAATAGAAAAAATTAAATACCTCATTTGATAGCCCACAACTAGATAAAAAGGGCATTCTATTAAAAGAGAGGGCTGGACCATTGGAGTAATGTTTTTTGGTTTGTAACATAGCTCTCTGTCTTTCTGTAATTCTATAGTACTAAGATTTAACTTACAATTAGAACATCATTGAGTGTAACCCATGGCAGATCATCAAAATCAACGAGAACTGAGAGATAGTAGGCTTAAACAAGTCTCTGACACTACAAGTGCTGGAAAAATAGCTTGAACATGCTTAATCCTTTTTCGGCTAAACATAACTGTCAAGCATTAGAATGAGCAGTCAAGAAAGAAACATCTAAATGATGGGAAGCTGCCTCACTAAAGAAATACATTGAACATGATCTTATACCTAGAGGCTGTGGTATCTTGAGTTTTCTAGAGACTCAAGCAATAGGAAGCAAAGTTATAGACAGCATCAAACAATATGTTGCGACAATTTGTAGAAATAACACAAGAAGAATTTAAACAATATTGAGAGGAAGTAGACACGTTAAATAAATAGATTGAGGAAGCCAATTGGGGTAACATCACCAAGAAAAATTCAGACATTCTTAACAAAATTACTGATGAATACGAGGGAGATATAATTCAAAGGAAAAATAGAAAATTCAGACGCGACCTAATAGATTATTTACTTGGTCGAGTATATACAGTTGGGAAGAAATATGACAGTATCAAAGCATCCAATTATTCCACTGAGCTGCCTAGTTGCTCTGAGACAATACCATAATCTGATGTGGAATCACTAGAGGAGACAGAAATACATCAGGCCATACGCCCAGGAGAACATTTATTTATGAGAAAGTAAACACTGCTTGGGTACAGCAAAACACAACCACACAAGACCACCAAGTTTCATAACCCCAGAACCAAGTACATTGGGCATAGAGACACAGGCTCAAGGCAAGGACGCCAGGAACAAAATTTGAAAGAGGAATTAATCATTAATCTCTCCAATAAAGTTCTTTCTAGACCACAGATTGAGATTCTGACAAAGGGCTCTGGCTTTGTCCAACTTCTGGATGAGACCCAGTCCAAACTAAAATTGACTTGTTTAAATTTACCAGAAAATTGAAACTAAAATCCTTCTTTGCCCCCCAGGTACTGAAAAAGACCAGATCCACACATCAATGTATAACAAGCAACTTAACAGCTCAAGACTTGGAAACAGTCCATCTACTAAGTAACCTTTCTAGGACTGATGATTGTGAACAGTCTGTAACAGAGATAGCGTTGGAACTTGGTCTTGGCACTTCACATTCCAAACAATCAAGATTACCTATGAAATCTGCCCTCACCCCAGCATTGTCACCTGGTAATACTATTGACCTTTTGTTCACAGCTATGATGAAAGACCTGGATAAGGAATATCAAAAATACACTACCAATCAAAAATATTTCCCCCTGAATACCAACTATAAACAAAGACAGGCTAGACACAAACTACAGGATGACAACACAATCATGATAAAGGAAGCAGACAAAGGGGGAACATTGTCATTCTCAATAAAAAGGATTACCTCCATACAGCATATCGACAAATAAATGACAATACCTGCTTCATGAAGTTATCAAATATTCCAACACACAAGGTACAAAATCAATTGAGAGAATTATTAGACCTTTGGTACTCTAGGGATTTACTCATTTTGGAGGAAAAGACCTGTCTGTTTGTGAAACGTCCCACTACTCCAACATTGTACCTCCTACCAAAAATCCACAAGGGAAGCTTCTCACCAAAGGGTATACCGACTATTGCAGGCATTAATTCTATCTGCTTTAATGTAGGCAACTTTATTGATTCGGGAATACAACCTTTTATGAAAAAGTTGACTATATATTAGCATAGATGTTGTCAGTCTGTATACCTCAATCAAACACCAAGATGGCATTGAGGCAGTACACAAATGTTTATCAACAAGATCATTGCATTTCCTGGAAAGGAACAATATGATCATTGGAATGCTGACTTTTTGTCTAAAAAAACAACTTTTTTCTGTTCAATGGTGAATACTACCTTCAACAACAAGGGACTGCAATGGAAGCTCGCTTTGCTCCACCTGTATTCTGTTGAGTGAAGTGGAAAGATACAGGCTATGGAAGGAGAATTTAGAGGACCTATCAAATCATATCATCTTTTAGGGCTGGTACATAGATGATATTCTTCTTATCTGGCAAGGCCAGGATTCTCTTCTCTGACAGTTTTTGAAGGCTTTGACACCTAACAAATGGGAAATTGTTGTGACCTATCAAATCTCAAAAGGATCACTTGAATACTTTATATTGATCATAATCAGCTGCATGCTCAATATCACCGAAAAGAAATGGCTGCCAATTCCATTCTTCATGCATCTAGCTATCACCCATACAATACAATAGCTAATATTCCGTCATGACAATATAGACAGGCTAGACACAACTGCAGCATCATGGAAGAGTATGAGGCAAAAGCAACAGAAATTACTGAACGCCTATCTAGGAGAGGATACAACAGTGCAAGACTTAGGCCCTCATCATGACATTGGCGGTATATCCAGCTTACTGCTGTTGTGATGGCTGCCAACATACTGCCGCAGTGGCGAATATCCGTTTTCCATATGACACACACACACACCAATCCGACAGAATACTGGCACATACACAAATCCGACAGCCCCAAGGGCAGCTCTAAAGTCGCGGTACCAACACATATACCATTACTCCAAAAGAACAACACCCACCACATCATGACCCACGAATCACCATGGCGGACATTCATTGGTGGTAAACCATTGCTGTGCACACCGGCACGCTCAGAATGGCCACCCAAATAATAAACTACACAAAACTGTCCAATAACAAATACACCCACCTGACACTCATACACACACCACGCCCACCCACCCACCCACCCACAGCACTATAAAACACCCACCCACATTACCCACAACCCTTTATGAATACAATTATTGCCAGCAGACTGACACCAGACCACTGTGACAACTAGACACACACCAAATACACCCATACATCCCTCACGCACCCCACTTCACACACCCAACCACAGTACCCAACTCCCACACAGTTACAGACAACACAAAACCCATGTCCCCACAAAGGCACCACCATTTCATAGATGAGAAGTTGCAGGTAATGGTGGAGGAAATAGTCTGGGTAGAGCCACAGCTGTTTGGAGCACAGGTACAGCAAATATCCATTGCCAGGAAGATGGAGCTATGGCAGAGGATCGTGGACAGGGTGAACACCATGGACAGCATCCAAGAACAAGGGATTACATAAGGAAGAGGTGGAATGACCTACGGGGGAAGGTATGTTCCGTGGCAGCAAGGCACCAGCTCGCCATACAGAGGACTGGTGGTGGACCCCCACCTCCTAACCCACAGCTCACAGCCTGGGAGGATCAAGTCTTGGCATTACTGCATCCTGACAGGCTCACTGGAGTTGCCGGAGGACTGGGAACTTGAGAGCCACCATTTTGTATGTATCACCCCCCCTTACCTGCATGCCATCTCAAACCCTCACCCTCACTCCCATCACTCCACTCAATCCCACACACTGCACCTACACATATGACTAACCTGAATGCCAAGACCTGCATGCAATACCAATGCATGGACAGCCCTCCCAGCCCTGCATGGAAACCCATCACAAAAGCATGCACAGCATGGAGAACTAACAATCCCACAATACATCACCATACACAAACAATGGTGCAGATTAACAGCAACAATAGAGGGGAAGCTAGGGGTATACAATATGTCCCAGACATGAAGCATAATACATCACTTACATCCACACAGGTGCCCCAACCAATCTCAGCAGAGAGGAGGTACCACGACTAACAAGTGCCCCCACAGACGATGCCCCCAGGGATGACAGTAACTCTGGACTTCAGGATCTGGATGAACTACATGGCCCATCAGAGACCACTGGTCAGTCGGTCATCCCAGCCCACTCCCAGTCAACCACAGATCCTCCCCCATCAGTATCCAACACCACAGCACCCACCCAGCGTCTTCACACCTCTGTCCCCAGGGCACGTAAATCAGCAGTGTGCCTACCGGTACAGGGACCCCAGTCCACACCTCACACTAAAGACAATCAGGGACTTGGGGTCAGTGGCAGTGGGCACGCCATTCAGGGGACACATGCACAGGGCAACAGGGACACTGGAAGGACCGCTGTGCGTCAGGGGGAGGATAGGCCGAGGCAACCAACTC
The DNA here is from genome assembly GCF_031143425.1 of Pleurodeles waltl. Classification (NCBI taxonomy): domain Eukaryota; kingdom Metazoa; phylum Chordata; class Amphibia; order Caudata; family Salamandridae; genus Pleurodeles; species Pleurodeles waltl. The sequence continues at coordinate 1,102,355,592 of NC_090440.1, read as the reverse complement.
TCCAGGAGGCAATCACCAATGTCCTGGGGGCCTACCAACAATCCCAGGACACGATGGGCCTGATCCCTAACAACATGCAGGAGAACAAGAGTCTTCAGGAGGAACACCATCAGGAGATCAGGGAGGACTTACAGGCTCTCAACACCACCATGATCTCCATAGAAGGGAGGCTGGCAGACATGGCCAACATCATAAGGGAATGGACAGCACACCAGCGGGCCCCTACGACTAGCCAGTCCATTGACCAGCCCTCCACTTCCGATGCAGCTAGTGGGCAGGAGGCCCCGCCACAGGACCCACAGGCTACCATTACCCCTCCCCCTGCAGAAGGTGAACCAGCCCACAAACGTTCCCTGTGACCCAGACAGAAGCCAGAGACACTTGCCAAGACGAAGACCACTGCCAGGAAATGAGACTCTCCTGATTGTCCCCCTTGTGTCCCACCCTGTCACCTTTTCCACTTTGAACTGCCTTTGCTCCCCTTCCTAGTGCCCCTTGGACACTGGACCTGTGCTATAAACAGACTGGAACAATATCCTGGACTTTCGTCTACCATCACCCCATTCCATTGCACTTTTCAGTCAATTATTTGCACTAAAATAAACACCCTTGAACACAATTTGAGTGACACCATTTTATGTGTTGAAAATGTGCATTTATAGGAACAGTCAGATCTAGAGCAAATGATCTGAACACTGTGATAGTATACAAATAATGACCTATAGCTGTCTGCAGTAAACACATCAGGACACTATTGTCATATCACCAACATCTGTAAAAGGACAAGCCATAGGTAACAGTAAGTTGAGATGCAAAGGACCTGAATGTCTTCATGCTACAGCCACACAAAAAAACATCCATAGTCAGAGTAATGGTCAGCTGCACTGTCTCACCTGTGTGTCATTGCAAGTATTGATGTATGACTGATATTCTGTTGTCCATATCCTCATCCTCCTCATCCTCATTGTCCTCAGGGTCCACTGCTGCCAGAGGGTCATCTCCAGTCCTCTTCTCCTGCAGAAAAGGCACCTGTTGTCTGAGGGCCAGGTTGTGCAACATGCAGCATGCCACTACTATCTGGCAGACCTTCTCAGGTGAGTAGCACAGGGTTCCACCTGTCAGATGCAGGCATCTGAACCTGGCCTTCAGGAGACCGAAGGTCCTCTCGATTATTCTCCTGGTTCACCTATGTGCATCATTATAACGGTTCTTAGCCCCTGTCCTGGCATTCCCCACAACAGATTTGGGTAGCCAGAGTCACCTGCAAATCTTGAGGTACAAAATTTAGCCTTACACAATCCTATGGGGATAACACTTGAAGGCATACACTGACATACAGTGGATGGGGATTCTGGCTCACCTAATAGCCACACCTTGTGCCTCTGTAGTTGGGCCATCAGATTTGGGATGCTGCTATTCCTCAGAACGAAGGCGTCATGCATCGACCCAGGATATTTGGCATTGACGTGGGAGATGTACTGGTCTGCCCGGCACACTATTTGCACATTCAGAGAGTGGAAACACTTCCAATTCCTGAACACCTGTTCATTCTGGCAGGGGGGGGCAAATGTAATAGGTGTGTCCTCAATGGCCCCAATAATATTGGGTAAATGTCCCACTGCATAGAATCCGGCCCTCACAGTGGCCAAATCTATCACCTGGGGGAAAGAAATGTAGCTGCACATGTGTTTCACCAAGGCAGACAATACCCTTGCCAGCACGATTGAGAATATTGGCTATGACATTCCTGCTGCCAAGCCCACTGTCACTTGGAAAGAACCAGTTGCTAGGAAGTGGAGCACTGATAGTACCTGCACAAGAAGGGAGATCCCAGTGGGATGACGGATAGCTGATTTCAGGTCAGGCTCCAATTGTGCACAAAGCTCTGTGATTGTGGCACTGTCCAGTATATAGGTGAGTATAATGTGCCTGTCCACCAGTTTAGCCAAGTCCAGAAGAGGTCTGTACACAGGGGTTTGTCTCCTCCTCCTATTCATCCACAGTGGTAGGTATCAAAGGGACACAAGAGTGCATCGGCCGTCACAATTTGAACAATGGAGCCACCACCTCAGTGTGCATACAGCATTAATGTGATGGGACAGTGGGAATAGCAATGTATGTGCAATTTTCAGCAATGATGAAGTCATGGAAGATCTATATGTAGTCCACCACCATGAAATAATGACTACCTGTCCTGTATCTAGGGACAGGTAAAAGTGAGGTAACTCTGCCGACGTTGGGCGTTGTGGCAGAAGGCAGTCTTGCACAGCCGTGCAATTCCTCATTGGCTAACATGGTGCTCCATGGAGTACAGTGGCCAATGGGGAGCAGCGGCGGTGGTGACGGTGTACACCGCTGCGGACTTGACTGCCATTTTCTATCTATACCCTTACTTGATTACTTACTTTCCACAGAGGAACATCTACACTGCGTGTGCTGCTGTGACCTGTGTCTGGAACCTACCTTGGCCCGTGTGACCCGGCAAACTTCCTCTGCCTTCACTTCAGAGGAGGTGTAGCGCTTGGCAGATGGGCTCCAACCCCAGTATGAACAGCTGCATGGCCTCCAGACCAACAGGTGAGTACCCCTTGGGCACGATGCATGTGGGAAGTTTGCATGGAGATGTGGGTGCAGGCATCGTGTCATTTAGGGGGGATGTCTATTGGTAGTTTACGTAGTGGGCGCTGGGCGATGTGTGTGCCAATGGAGTTGGAAATAGGATTTTTTGGGCCATATGTGTGACAGGCTGGATTGTATGTGTGATGGTGTCCTCCTGTCTGTATTACCTCTGCAGGTCAGCACCCATCAAAAGAAGGGATTGTGGCGTACCATCGCCAAGGACATGCGGACCCTGGGGGTCTACCGCAGGCGGAGCACCCACTGCAGGAAACAGTGGGAGGACCTGAGACTCTGGGCACGGAAGACGAGGAGGCCCAGCTGGAGATGGCCTCCCAACGAGGAAGGGGTGTAGTCAGAACCTGACACCCTGATGGCCCGCATATTGGCGGTGGCCTACCAAGAGCTGGATGGGTGCTTGAGGGCATCACAGCAGCCACAAGGGGGTGAGTACAGGGGGCATTAGTACAATAATTGGTAGGTGGCGTGGGATCCAGGTGGTGGGTGTGAGTTAGTGGGTGCCCCTTAATGCCAGGTCAGAGTTTGCAGTGTGATACAGCTGAAGGGTACTGGGTGTCCAGCAAATTCAGGTAACCTAGCTCGGTTGCATTCCATGTCAGTCTTGGCTTTGTGGGTCCCAGGAGGGGTGCAGTTGGCAGTGGTTTTCCCTCATCTTGCTGTGGCATCTAGCCAATTGAATGCCAGTGCAATGTATAGTGCTCATTCCTGATCTGTGTGTGCGACGGTACTGTGTATGCCAACTGTGGTGTTGGTGCTGTAATTGACCCAGTGCTCCCTTTCTCTCCCTTTCTTCTTTTGTCATCCTCTTCATGTGTGCATTAGCATCATCTGGTGGAGGAGCTGGGGCACTGGCGACAGAGGGAGCTACATCCCACAGGACCCAGGAAGCAGAGTCCACAGATGCCGAGGGAACCAGTGAGACGGTGGGTGAGGGGAGCACCACGGCGGAGACAGGAGCTTAGAACACTGACTCAGACACCTCCTCTGATAGAAGCACCCTAGTGGAGGCGGGCACCTCTGTGACCCCCACAGCTGCAGGTGCATCCACCACCCCGGTACCAGAATCACTCTCCCAGTCGCCCCTCACGGAGTTGCCAATGCCCGCTCACCCAGAAGGATGGACACCTCCTTTGCCTCAGGCACCTTAGGCCCTGCCCCAGTGAGCCATGCTGCCCTGACCGAGGAGGCTTTTGACCTCCTGAGTTCCATCTCTTTAGGGCAGTCAACCATTGTGAATGCCTTCCATGGGCTGGCATCCCAGATGCAGCAATGCAATGCATGCCTGGAATGCATAAATGGTGGATTGACGGCCCAACAGTGATCGATTCAGGCTCTGGGCTCCTCTCTGATGGCAGCCAATGTCACTGTTTCTATCATCCCCCCACCAACTACCACTTCCCAGTCCCAGTCTCCTCAATGCCAACCCATCCCATGCTTACATACTGATGAGCATGCACACAAGACATCACACAAGAGTGGCAGAGTCAAACACAGCCACCACACTTCAATTCACAAGCACTCACACAAACACCAAGCAGTTGCACACACATCCACATCCACTACCTCCATTGTCTCCCCCTCCTCCTCCACCACCTCCCTCACAGTCATGTCCACACTGACCCCTCCATGCACTGCTTCAACAGCCACCACTGCATCACCACACCAAGCAGCACACACAACTTACTAGCAGACACCTCCACAACATCCATCCACGCATCCCCTGTGTCCTCCCCCACCCTGTCTGTCCCCCCCCAAAGGACACAAACGCAGGCACTCAGATACCCAACAGCCATCCACCTCACATCAGCACACTGCCCATGCACCTGCACCCAAGTCCATCAGACGTACTCCTCCAACAACCACTTCCTCAACCTTCACTCCTATCCCTCCTCCCTGATCCCACCCCACCGTCCCTAAGAAGCTTTTCCTTCCCCAACTTGACCTCTTCCCTCCCCTCCCCCCGTACTGCCCGCAAGAGCAGGGTCCCAACGACCCAGCCCAAGACCTCAGCCAAACAGTCCACGGGGACAGTGGCAGCACCTCCTTTCGTGGAGGCAAGACAGTGAAGGATCCCACTCCACCTGCAAGGAAAGGGAAGGATCCCACTCCACCAGCCAGGAAAGAGAAGGATCCCACTCCACCAGCCAGGAAAGGGGAGGATTCCACTCCACAGCAGCCCTCACCTCCAGCAGAGGCTGGCAGGGTACAGCTACCATCACCACCAGTGGTCACGGAGCCCTCACCACCAGCTGAGACAGAGCGGCCCTCACCTCCAGCAGAGGGCATGTAGGCCACCCTCCAGAGTCTGTGACCTTGTACTCCCCAGCATTGGGATATGGGCATGGAGCCCCCTCCAGAACCAGTGGGCAAGTTCCCGACTTAAGCTGAAGTGCCCCCCACCCCCCTCCCCCCTGAGGTGCCTGTCCACTTCTGTGATGTTTCCCCTGCACAGTTGTGTGCATAGTTAGATTCGCACTTTGGTTGTGAGGGAGATCGGGTAGCTTTTTTATTTTTCATTTTTTTTTTTTATTTCATTTATTTTAATCACTATTTTTTTACTAATTCTATTTCATATCTCCTATTTTCACAGCCTTGAGAAAGCCGTAAGTATATATACCCTATGGGCGAAACACGTGTCGGCTATTTCTCCAGTGTGTAAAAATAAATATTTACTGGACTCATTGACTTTACTCAGGGCATTAATCTACAACATTTTGACATTGTGAATATTTGAATGTACATACTGGATTTATGGTGGGCCTACCAATCTCTTTTTTGCAGTCTTAAGAATCTCCATTGAGGTAAATTGGTCAATACCTCATTTGGTAGCCCACAACTGGACAAAAGGGGCATTCTATTAAATGAGGTTGCTGGACCATTGGAGCAATATTTTTCACCCCTGTAGAGTTGTCTGACTCTGCAGCATGAGCCAGCTCTGCCCAAGCAAGCCTGTGTGGATGCATAGACCTCCAGTGTCTCCACATCTCTGTGCTATATTGTTTATTTTTGCTCCCACAGCTGAGATGCAAAGTTTGCATGTGACATACCTCACAGAAACCATCTTGGCACCTGGCCTCATTTCAAAGATTTGCCACACCATGGATTCTGGCTGTTCATCTGAATCAAAAAAAGACATCTCTCCGCTGAACGGGAAGCAGGTTATGAGAGCAAGCCAAATATGTCTACTCTCACTAAAGTCCAATAGTGGAATAAAGCAAAAAGGATGGAATCTTCTTCTTCTTTGAAATAAAGAAATTTGTATGAACCAATCAGAATCCTTTCTTAATATGTGCTTCCTCTCCCTGACCTCTCAAGAATGTTTCGCAGGTGTCTTTTTATACCTTAAACAACATGTCTAATGATCTATTTTTTCACAATTATAGTAAAACACTGTAATTAATTTAATTCTAAATGTTTTATTCTGCGGTCTCGCATAACACCCTCTGCTACAGACTTCACGCATCTGGCATCCGCGGAAAGGCCCTACAATGGATACTATCCTTCCTGACCGGCAGAACATAGAGAGTCAGACTCCCACCTTACCTGTTAGAACCTATAGAGATCAGCATTGGAGTCTATAGAGATCCTCCCTGAGCCCCACACTCTTCAACGTTTACATGGCCCGCTTGCATCCATCGTCATGGGCTGAATATCATCTCCTATGCCGACAACACCCATCTGATCATCTCACTGACTGAAAACCCCACAACTGCCACAAAGAAGTTCCACAACGGAATGGAAGCTGTCACCACCTGCATGAAAGACAGCTGCGTCAAGCTCAACTCTGTCAAGACCAAGATCCTTATCCTGGGACCCACCACATCAGACTGGGATGACTCCTTCCCTACCCCAACAAACCATGCATGCAACCTCGGGTTCATCCTGGATTCATTGCTCACCATGAACTGCCAATTTAACTCAGTCGCATCCTCCTGTTTTCACATACTCCCACTTCTCTGGAAGATCTTTAAATGATTCCCAAACAACAGCCACAAAACTATAACCCCTACCCTGGTCACCAGCAGACTTGACTATGGAAATGCCCTCTACGCTGACACCTCCCAGAAAAACCTGAAGAAACTACAGCACATCCAAAATGCCTCCGCTAGTGTCATTCGGGGTGTCCCCTGCCGTGAACACATCACGAGACACCTAATGGACCTCACTGACTTGTCGTCGAGAAAAGAGTCAACTTCAATTTACATGTTCACACACACACAAGATGCTCTACAACCTAGGACCCACCAACCTCAACCACTGCATCCCCTTCTACTCCCCCATCTGACCTCTCTGCTCAAGAGGCACTAGCCACTGTACCTCGCATATGGAAGACCTCGGCCAGAGGAAGATCCTACGCCTACCTCACAGCAAAGAGCCATTGTTGCCTCAATTCATGAAGAACCTTAAGACCTGGCTCTTTGACTGAAGCACAAAGGACCAAACCCCTAAGTGCCTTGAGACCCTGACGGGTGAGTAGCTGTGCTCTATAAATTATGTTTGATTGATTGATTACAAGTGGTTTGTGAAAGCCGAACAAGAAGTACTGCCCCCTCGGAGTCCATGCAGGAGATTGTGTATTCAGTCCTGTAAATGTCTTGCAAGAGCCATTACTTTAAAAAAAAAAAAAATATCCAATAATTGATTCATTCACTACTCTATTATAGATTAGCATTAAAAAATACAGTAATTTACTTAAAAATCCTAGAAATTCACAGAAAAAATCAAAGTTTAAAGTAATGTTATGGTTAGGTGAAATAAAAATATCTGTTTTCATTTTTTAAAAACTTAGAAATTCACGGAAAGAACAAAACTTAAAGTAGCACTATGGTTAGGTGAATTTCTCACTGACAATGTTAAGGTTTTGAACTAAAAAAAACACAGAAATTCAGAAGTTCCAATAAGCAGCACTAACTATAATTTGCTCCTCTGCCACGCACTAATTATGACCTCACATATGACATCACTCATGGCATGTTCTATGACACAATTTATGACATCACTGATGACATCTCAAAGGATCTTACTGATGACATCTTTCTCCTCTTATTAATAAATCGAGCCCCAGAGGATGTGGTCCCCGGGGTGAAATATGGCTCTGGGAGGGGGGCAGCATAACACCTCACCCATAATAATAAATTGTAAAACAGGGTCTGGGGGGGTGTTCTTGGGGTTGAATACAGCACGGGGATGGGGGCCGTGCACCCTCTTCCCTTAAGTAAGCAATGCAGCTCCAGGCTGCCACTTAGTTTTTTTTGGGGGGGGGCTGAGATCCAAGAGGATCATAGCAAACATTGCCTTTTTTCATTTTGGTCCCATGGGGGGGCTCTGGGTCCCTCCAATAGTACCTATGGGGGCAGGATATCCCTACCCTTCCGCCATATATAATTCCCAGAGTACTACAAAGGCAGCCAACAACATTTTTCTCCTACTGGCAGCAGCTAATCAGAGCACTCACTCCTGTGGAAGTTTGAATCCTGTAGGAGTAAGTTGGCCCAGATGAAAAAGCTCCCTGGGCCAATCAGAAAGCTCTATTTTTTAAAAACTGGGTTTGAGGGACTCTTGCAACAGTCACTTAAACCCAACTCTCCACATATACAAATATTTGTGAACCTTAATTTCTCAAAATCTATTGAAAAGATTTACACCAAGACTCAAAAAGCACAATCTGCAGACCAAGATCTACCATACTGCCAAATTTGGTGTAACTTTGTTCAGCAGTTTTTGTGGTAGATCTTCTTAGCAAATATATATGATCATATATCAGGCACAATCCTTGCTGAATGTACAATATGTCAGGGTAAATGGTTGAATCCATTGTTGGTCTTCAGGTAGGTAGCCTAGAATAAACGAAACAAGATAGAGGACCCACTCATAGAGGTGATGGATCAAAATGTCTCTGTAAAGTTTGAGCAATGGTCTATAAAGGAACATTTTTCAATATTGATTTTAAGATCTTTGTGAGGCAAGCTCCTGGTGTAGGAATTTGACACATTTTGGCCTTGCAATTCTAGGCCTCCTCGTGCAAGGGCTTTACCAATGCACTGCCTGCAGGGGCTGTAAGATACATTAACGGGCAGTGTACAAAAGTAACCATAGAATACAGAGGTAAATGCAAGTGAAAAATCACTGGTTGATACTGTTCGTGAACTTGTGTAGATCCCTCGGGGAGAGCTTGCGTCGCCTCTGTGATCCTCAAGGGTCCCTGGCAGATGAGTTGGCATTAGTGCGCACGTCAGGAATCACAAACCCAAGAGGAGAGACCCACACATCTAGTGTAGATTAAACCAGTCGCTCTTTGCAATTCTGTCTTGGATCCAGTGAGGCTTCCAGCTGTGTGGTGTGGCTTTGTGTCATTTGGTGTAAGTTCCGGTGAAGCCTTCTGTTTGGAGCTGTGTAGCTCTGCTGGTCTCTGCATCCCTGAACATTGGATCAGGTGAAACCTTCAACTGAGCAAGGAGAAGTTCTCTCTGACTCTAGCCAAGTGTCCAGGACCTTGAGGACAGAACTTGGGGTCAGGACTTTTTTCTGACAGAGCCCAGTAGAGGGGACCAGGTCAAGTCCAGTTCATCCTGGTGAGCTATGAGTCCTTGAATAATCTTTCTAGTGAATCACAAACAGACGGTATGCATTACAATGTAACTCAGTGCTTATCTATGAGAGAGCCAGCCTTGCCACAGTGAAAACCGTCTTTAGAGGTTTTTCACAACCAGGACTTAAAAAAACTTAAGTACACATGTCCTACTTTCTATATATTTTGCATTCTGCCCTGTGAGAATTTAGGGCCTCCCCTAGAAGTGGCATATACGTATTTAAAATGAAGGTTTTTTTCTGGCAATTGGTTTATATCACCAGTTCTAAATGTCATTTTTAAACTGCACTACTAACTGCAATGGCAGGTCTGAGAGATGTTTTTAGTCCTACTTTATTGGTGGCACAATGCGTACTGCAGCCCACTTTTAGCATTTAATTTACATCCCATAAGTACATATTGTACCATGTACTAGGTACTTATAAGTAAATAAAATTTGCCAATTAGGTGGATGCCAATTTTTTCATGTTTGGAAGGGAGAACACAAGCACTTTACCACTAGTTAGTAGGGGCAAAGTGCACAGAGTTCAGCTACAGAAGACAAATCTCTATGGGGAATACCATGCAAAAGGTATTTATTTCCAACATATACATATGTGGGACACCCCCCACAGCCCAAATAAAAAAAAAATCATTTGTATCTTGTGTACTGCAATACTTCTGCGGGACCCAGAGCAGCTCTCTTGTGAGGTACCAAACTACTCCTGTGAGAACTGCCGCTCAAGCTTCACCCCCATGGTGCAGCAGCACCATGCAAGCTTCACAGAGTAAATTTTGCATGCCACAAAGGTATGATAGCTGTGAAGCTTGTGCTTTGGTTACTGTGAGAGTACCCCTGTACCCACGAAGAATTACAAAGAATACATATCATAGTCATATAGTGGGTTGGAAGTCTGTGGGATCATTCCCACACATGAAGGGTTGAATACAGGGCAAGACACTGAATGCACTGTGTGGTGGGCCACAGGACATGGACAAAGGCCCAGCCTAGAAATCAACCAAGTCTGCACTCAGACTGCATACATGTGCAAAGGGGGATGGCCACCCATGGCGGTTAGGCAAAGGACATGGGCAGAGTGCAGGGTCAAAGGTTTCCCTCATTGAATATGCATGCTTATAAAAGTAATTTAAGGCAACACCATAATCGATTAGGAAGTTGTAGGAAGAGGCACCATTTTGGTACAGTGCTCCTCCTTGCATCAACACAGTTTTTTCCACAATTTCTTTTTCAAGTCCCTTAATGGCTACATATCTTCACTGATGCTGAAGTTCTAATACGTAACTCTGTGCTCTAGTTGCTTAATGTGTAAAAAAATGGCAGGGGCAAGGTTTTCTTAGGATCCTGCCTTTGGCACTGCCAAACGTTGCATTTTCTGGTTGTAATTCCACTTGATGCCTCTTCCACCACTCTACACTTCATTGCTCTTCTACCCCTTGTCTACTGTCATTGTTTCCTCATCTTTCTCTTCATTTTCCCCTTTGGTGGTTTTCTCTCTGAAAGTTTGATAAAATATGAGTCCAGTCTTGAAAATCAAGTGCTGCTGCAGAGAACTTACAATCACAGATCCTATTAAGCCATGGTTGTGTTCTAAATTAGTATACTCTGAATATATTGCTCCTTATTTGACATCAGGAGTTTTTCAACAGTTGTCTTCAGTGATACTACATTTCAGAGCATGTTTGACAAGTCATCAAAACAGCTAGACTGGCACACTAAACCTAGCAGCAGAATATATTAGAGTTCTTAGTCCAGCTTTACAGTAGGATTTCTGTGTCATAATGTCATAGAAGCAATATGAGACATTGGTTGATGGTAGTTGCTTGTCCTGCAGCTCCATCATTCTGTAAAGTCAGATCTCAAAGTGCTTGAACATAACTATATAGGTGAGCCCATCTAGTTCATGACTGTCACCTGGAGGTCATCTCTGATTTTAGACTTTTCTAATCAGCAGCAGGTCTTATGTCTATCACCATCTGGAAGTCATTTAATTCCTGTAGCATTTAGAATCCTATAGTTTGAAGCAGTTTTCTTCTAGATTGCTCTTGCAAAATCCATGTAACAATTCATTAGCGGGAATATTCAGTGTTTTAAATAACATCTCAATACTTTAAAAGGACAAAATCATTTTTCCAAATTTTAAGAGCATGTAACTATCAACCTAGACTTGGCTTTGGACACCAGAGAACGAAAAACACAACACATGCCTAAATACAAAGGTAGAAGCTCACCGACAGCCAATGTGAAGCCAAGACAAGTCTTTGCATCTTATGTGAACACCCTCTGCACCAGTTTTCTGTGAAGGCAACCACTAAATTTGTTGCATTCACCATTCAATTCCCCCTCACCAGACTCTTACCCAGAAGAACTTCTTGCTTTTCTATAAGGCCCATCCTCTGCTGCTAGCAGTTTACATCCACTTAAAACATAGCTTGAGAATTGGCCAGACATTTTCACTGCTCAGTAGCTTTGATGGACATCTGAAATAAATTTACATTTAATTGCTTATATTTGACTGCAATAAATATTTTTTATTTAGTTTGTCAACACTAGTACTTGTAAAATGTTTTTGTCCATACTTACTGACATTATAATTTATTTTGCCTTATGTTCTTTTCATTTTCTATTAACTTGTGCTGGGATTATGCTAGGAGTATGCTTATCTAAGCACTATATTTGAATTTCCCTCATTTCTATTGCTATGTACATTTTATCACTGTGTGGTGTGGCACTGTGAGCATTATATATGTGACCACTACACAAAGTGCCCTGCAAACATTTCTGCCCCATTTTTCCACCCCTGAATTCTTTGGTTTTTTAGATTGTGCTGCGGGCACTTGTACAAGTCCATTTGCATTATGAGTCACACCAGAGCATATTTTTTGCTTGTGCGATGCCAAGGGAGTATTCATGATGTGCATGGTGACATAGCCATTGCAAATAAGAGAAAGCTTTTGTGACCAAGCGTTTTTTGGGCATGAGTGCAAGGAACACCCTTAGACAGCCACATAAAAGAAGGTACAGTCATTCAATTTGCCTGCTTGCGAGGGTCATTTCTGTCTTTTCTGCAAATCAGATCAGCGCCCCCTTGCATTAAAAAGCAGACCAACCATTTTAATTCTCAACTCCGCCTTTCAGTGCTGCACAGACCCAGTGGAGGCACAAGTTTGCACCTGCTTAGGGGACAGCACATTTTGTTTACGCAATATGGATCACTGTACCTCTGCACCAGTCTCATGTACTTGGCACAGACAAGTCATGCTCCATTTTAACTTTTTTACATTGAACATTTTAATGTAATGTGGCCATAGGCTATTATAGGTGTTCAATGTTTGATGTACGGAAAATTGACAATCAGTTGCAAAACCAACAATGCTGTCAAATTTCACTTAATACCTATCATTCAAATACTTTTAAGTATCTGAGAGCCATAGAGTATTGTCTTGTTAATATCTCATTCTCATTCAAAACAATCCCCGTTTCAGAGCATCATGTCCTATGTCGAACAGTAAGGAATTGATGGCAGATAGTTATTCTTATTCATATTCTTATGATTAACAATAATAAAATCAATATTGTTATTATTTTTGTTGTTATTATTAGCACTAGTACTAGTATCAAGGAAAAGAAAGCTACAGTCAACACCTGTCGAACAAGAGCAGAAAAAGCAAAAGACTAAGGTGAATACACAAAAACCAACAAGGAAGCAAAGAGAAGCTTAAGACCTGACAAGCAAAGATTCATTGTTCATCTTGCCACAGAAGCCCAGGGAGCAGAAAACCATGGAAACTTAAAAGAACTCTATAGTATAACACGGAAACTCTGCAGATAAAGCAAGCTGGAAAGATCTGTTAAATATAGTGCTGGGAAGACAATCATGGGTAACGAAGGCCAACAACGAAGATGGGTGGAGCACTTTGAAGAACTGGGGAACCACCCCATACCACAGTCTCTATCAGACACACATCCAGCTGACAAGGACTTGCTATTCAACTTCAGTAGGCCAACCAAGGAAGAAATAAGGCAAGCCATCAAACACCTGAGAAATGGGAAGGCAGCAGGACCCAACAACATTGCTGCAAAGGCATTGAAGGCAGACATTGAAACATCAGTAGACATGCTCTACCCTATGTTTGAAAGGATCTGGGAAGAGGAAAAGGTGTTGTCCCACTGCAAGAAGGGATTTCTCATCAAGATCCCAAAAAAGGTGACCTGAGTAAATGCAGAATCTATACAGGGATAATTCTTCTACTATCAGCCCCAGGCAAAGTGTTCCAAATAGTCATCCTGAACAGAGTGAAGGACGAACCCAATGGTCAGTTGCAAGATCAGAAAGCTGGCGTCTGCAAAGCTAGACCCTATACAGGCTAGACTGCAACACTGCTCATCTTCATTGAGCAGTCAATGGAACGGAACTCATCCCTGTATGTTAACTTAATTGACTATGAGAAGGCATTCAACAGAGTGGACTGAGAGATCCTTTGGAAATTCCTCCACCACTATGGTATGCCAGATAAACTTGTAAGTATCACCAGGAAATCTTACAAAGGAATGACTTGCAAGATCATGGAGGACAACTTATGGAAGCCTTCCAAGTGAGGACTGGAGTTCACCAGGGTTGTTTATTCTCCCCTTTTCTCACCATGCTGGCCATAGACCGGATCATGAAGACATCCACATGGAGGAGACAAAATGGGATCCAGTAGATACCTTGGATGCAGCTCAATGACCTGGAATTTGCAGATGCAAGAGAAGACGGAAAAGGTGGCAACCACATCAGCAATACTAGGGCTCAACATTCACAGGAGAAAGGAGAAAAATCAAGATCTTGAAGGCTAACACAGCCAGCACCAGTCCAGTCACTCTCGAAGGTGATGCACTGGAAGAGGCTGAGGTCTTCACCTACCTGAACAGTGTCATAGACAAGCAGGGATGAACAGATGCCGATGTCATGCCGATGTCATGGCAAGAATCAGAAAAACAAGGGCTGCCTTCATTCAGCTAAAGAAGATATGGAGTTCCAAGGACCTAACACTGCAAACCAAGATCAGGCTCTTTAGCACCAATGTAAAACTGGTCCTTCTGTATATAGCAGAAACATGGAGAGCAGTGACCACCACCAACAACAGCTGCCTGAAGTAGTAGTAGCAGTAGGAGTAGCAGTATTGATATATTCAATTTTAGGGCTCTAAGAAAACACCAGGTCAGATCACTAAAAGCCAAGAAGTCTAACAGAGCAGACGGGCAGAGAGGTATATTAACGAAAGAAAAAAATGTTAAGGGAAGTTTTAAATATCTAATAAATATCAATACGTGTAAGTTCCAATTGCACTTCGTTTCAGCATTGATGACATGAACACCGTATCTTGGTCTGGGAAGTGAAAATGCAGAAACAGATTTTAGGATCTGAAATGGGGATAAATTGGCAGAAAAGAGCAGTCAGTTCAAGACCATAAAATGGCCTATGGGCCAGACGCTGGCTATCATAGTTCACCTTCACCTCTATTGCATGCAAATGCAATTCTCTCACAGCTCCAGAGATATGATCAGATATACAGAAACAACAGATTGTCCAAATAGGAAAGTTCTTGACACACCTTAGAATGGCCATTGGAGAGGCAAAGTAGACTCAGACAAGCTGCTGCAGTAATCAAGCCTAGAGAGAATGTAAGATGCAACATGAAAAACTTAAATCTTGTTTTGAGAGCAAGGGGCAACCTCTTTGAAGAGCAATTACAAGTGAAACTAGGGTTTGGCCACTGCATTTACTTGTGTGGCTTACTGATCCAGCCAAACTCCAAGCACTTACTTTTCATCCTTGGGTTGGAGCCGTCTCCATGAACTAACTGTAATTAAATTGCAAGACTAATATTACAAGTGACACAATGAAGAGGCCATGCCATCTCACTAGTTCATGCCATTATTTGATGGGGTAGAAGATACCTAATCCTGAGCCCGTTGATTCAGTTTGCCACACTGGTAAGACAATCAGAAGTGATGTAGAACTGGCTAACCCCTAGAAGAATAACACAGTGCTTGGACGAAAACAGCAGGAGACATCCAATGGCTCATTCTGCATGGATTTCATAACAGAACTGAAAGATGCCCTGGATTGTAATATATGACCTCTTAAAATATAACATTTTTGTTTTTAAGTGTAGAAGTATTATTATAATGTAACCACAAGCCCTTGATGCACAGTTAACAAATGGGTCTAGAAAGAGTGGTTTCCTGTAGACTGATCAACCAAATATTGTCACAACTGAAACTTTTGTCCAAATCTACATTTTGGGCAGAATTCAAATAATGCCCTGTAAACTGAGTGTGATTGGTTATGAAAAGGTTCATCTGGAATCTGCCATATAGACCTAGACCACTGCTGCTCTCACCAATCTCTGTTATTTGTACACAGATCTTAATGGTTACAACTACTTTTTTTTCCCTTAATGTGAGGAAAATTGGAGACCCCTGTGATCACACACCATGTAGTCACGTTTTCACCATCTCTTATTATTGCCTACAACTGTTTTTGATTTTACTGTTTTATTCCTTATTCTTATCCGGTAGGAAATCCTCTTGCATCTCTCCTTCTATTTTTGGGTTTCATTTACTTTCCCTTTTCACAACTTCTGTGTTGTACTGCGAGTGTCTCTGTCTTTGCCTTTATCTGGGTTGACTGCTGAAAGCAGCTTTGCTGATAGGTTGCAGCACTACCATGCTCAGTTTCTTTCTGGGTTAATACTTTAGAAGATAGCAACTACAACGTGTATCCCCATTGTTATTGACCAATTTAATGTATTGCCCCCCCCTCATGTATGCCTCAATGATGTGTCTAATGTTCAAGGGTAATCGTAAAGAAGCCCAGTGGAATCAAGGGTCCACTACTCACCAAAATAATCATGCAAGTCATCAAGTTGCAGTACCTTGGCCTACAGGTTGTATTTATGTCTGACCATAGATAATCTGAACTGAATGAACTTGCCACCCTATACAGCATGATCTACGGATATACTTTTATCATCAACACCATACACCGACTACACATTACAGGCATAATATTCTATGCTTCACAGACACTCTAAGTACATTTCCAACACGTGTACTATGTCATTCTTCCCTGTACTCATACATCCATTCATCCACTCACTGACTCATTCTGACATTCACTGTTTAGCCATCCATAATACAAAATACACAACAAATCTTAAATATGTACAAAATTACAATTGCCAAAAATACATACCCTCTTAAAACAACCTAATAAGGCTTCTCACAGTGCAAATCTTCTACCTCAATATTTTATCAGTGGGGGTAACAGGCACCTAAATCTTGGTTGTCTACTGTATTCAGTGAGATTCAATACAACAAAATGCCTGTTAGGGCCTGAAATTTATTGGTGTCCCTCATGTCACAAAAGTCATCAGAATGTGGCAGTTATGCCTTATGATAATCAGAGTACTAACAGTTAAAAAACATAGCGAATTGCATTGACACGTTTATGGATGTGTCTTTTATAATGCAGAGCTCGACTCTGGTGGAATTTCAATTTAATTAAATGTTAACAGGATTAATGTGGTATTAAAATGTAATTTAGACTCTATTAATATATTGAAGCAATATTGAATTTCTAAAGATTATTGATTAAAATACATGTGCAAACATAAAAGAAATGTAGTACTCTGCATATCTACTGAAACGTATCAAGAGACTTCTTGTACATTTAAAGTGAATGTGACATGGATGGTATTAAAACATTATTAATGATGAACTTGTAAGTGTGCGTAGTAAATGTGTTTTGTGAAATTGTATTATTTAAATGTATTGATGAAATGTTCTTGGTTTAGCTTAAGTGAGGCCCATAAACTGTATTTAGTGATTGTGCAGGAATGCTGATTTATTTTTTTCATAATATGGGTCTTCTTTGAGACTTCCTTCCCCTGAGAAGACTAGCTTTTGCTAATAGACCCCATTGTTTATACAAAGAGAGATTATATTTCAGTGTACTTGGAATTAGAACATTATGAAACGTGAATTGCCTTTTTATAAAATTGTTTCGAACCTGCATGGAGTCACACGGATGGAAGTTGCTCTCATGACCGTCCTGGGAAAAAATGAGCGAGTTGCAGTTTGTAGTTGTGTGATCAATTACTATTGGATGATGCCCCTTTAAAGTAACGTGGAGTGATTTCCCTGGTGAATCAAATCATTTTATGAACATTGATATTACAGCAATCAGTTGGACTTTGGTCGCAGATTTCCAGATGTTTTTTTTTTACCTGAATCTTTGCTGATGAAGAACTCCTGTATGCTGAGCTCTTGAAGAGATATATTCCTCTCGGCCTTTCCCCGAGAGATGCAATGCTGAGACTTACGGCCAGATTTACAGGCCCTAATGCCACCCACCAGAGCATCACTTTTAGTGACGCTCCAGTGGTGCTGTGCAGTGCACCACATTTACAAGGTGGCGCTAAGCCACTTTCTGGGGCTTAACGCCACCTTGAAAATGTGGGCCCCTCTGATGCAGTTTTCTGCATCAGAGGGGCGTGAAATGGGTGTTGCTGTGGGCGTTCCACTTCAACACCCATTGCTTTTGACGCTCCCACAGGTTTACTAAAAGGCATAAATCTGTGGCAGCACCAAAAACTAACTCCACCCCAGGGATGGTATTAGAATGGCACAACAAGGAGGAATGCGTTTATTCCTCCTCGCTTTTTGCTTTTTCCTGGTGTGCTGCATTCTGAAATACACATAGAAAGAGCAAAAGGCCATGAATGGTTGTTTATGTGCAGGAAGGTGTCTCTTCCTGCACATAAACAATCATTCAAAAATGACGATTTCATACTTCTATGTGTGCTGAAATCTGCAGCACACATAGAAGTGCCAAATCACCATTGTAGATTGTTTATGTGCAGGAAGGGACAGGTTCCTGCACATAAACAATCACAGCCCTGAACGCAGACACCCTTGCACTATGATGCAAGGATGCCTGCGTTGGGGCGGGCTGCTTAATTTAGCACCAGCACGGGGGAAAGCAGGGGTGCGCTGTATTCTTTTAAATACGGCACATCCCTGCGTTTCAAAACTGACACTGCATGGCGCTGCTATTTTTGGCACAGCAGCGACCTGCGCCAGGTTATTGTAGATCTGGCCCTGTCAATTTTCTCTCCCTGGCACTTTCAGATGACTCTTAATTGAGCCTCTGACTTGCTGACGCTTTCCTTTTTTACCTACTTTTTGTCCTCTTCAATTAGTTCTTGGATGCCCGAGTTTCATTTTTTCAAATTCTTTTTATCTTTTTTGTCCATTTTGTGTTTTTGCCCACATGTGTTCAGCCTCACATGTTGATCCAAAAGAGGGACACATATCAGGGTTATTCACTTTATTTTTGACTTATCACTTCAAGCATTTAAGTCCTTTAGTTTCGAGCATAAGCTATTCAACAAGACAAACACTTCAATACAAGCACTCTTTTTCAGTGGAGGCACACAACATATTCTCTTTCAAATGCTGTACCCAAGGCACTCAACATGTGGGTGAAGCTAAGCACCATTTCTCAGTAGTGCTTCTAAATGATCTTTTTCTGTTGATGATATGAGGTCGATTATAGCTGTGCTGTTAAGTCAGACCTAATGAGGATTACTTGGTCCAGTGCGCAAATTCAACATTTCAAGTTGTTAAACAGAAACATATTTTACCATCTGGCAGATTCAAAAGACCTACCTTAATAGCCACTGTAAACATTCTCTAACATAATGACTACAATATCCCTAGAATGTTCAGAAGGAACATTCTAACTCTCAACAAGTGTGAAGCGTCTAAGTCCCTAATAGCATCACATTATTTTATACATACCATCTCCCCCTTCAGGCACTCTCAGTGCTTTAGATAGCCTAGAGTCACCTCCTAAATCCCTTCCGAGGCAGAAACAAACATAAGTGTGTTCCCTTTCAAAAAGAGAGCCAGTGATATCAAACATACATCAAAATTCAAGCCTCCAATAAGTGAGTCCAGCAGACTGTACATCTAAGTAAATGAAACATTGGTTATTACGAAAGTCTGGAGTAAAGAAGCAATCAGGCACATTGACATAACAGGATGGCTAGAACTACGGCCAACAGCAGGCAGTGGAAACCAACAGGCTTAACAGAGCAGGCCACGAGACACTGAGGTCACATCCTCTAAGTTTATGGTTTTTAGAGTACTATGTCACTGGATCCACTATTACACAAGAATATGTGGTTGAGATCAATATCAAGAGAAGGCGAATTATATTCTTTCTATGGGATTAGAAGTAGCTTTTTTAACAAACAGCCATCTTGGATAAAGGTACCAGTGACACCATAAGTTTAAGTTCCAGTAAGTGAGTAAACCTAAAATCTGATGAAGTAATCTTCAGTGGATATCGTCTAAAATGTTCTCCAATTCCCAATCGACTTTATTTTCCAGAGAACTCTCTAGACCTTTATCAAACAAAGAGCGTTTTGTTGTAGCAATAGCTGAACCTTCCGACAGGATGGGAGGTCTACGATTGCAAAAAAACAGCCGTTACAAACCTCAATGAATTTGCAATCTGCTAACTCATCAAAATGTCCTCTGTATTCTTAACAACAAAATAATTGGATTTCTCAGCTCAGGTCTCTACAGTGAACTCCACTTGAGGGTTTGAAAATTGCTGTTGGAGTTGGGTTATTGTTTTCTGCAAACCAATAACCTAATGTCTTGGGCACGCAGCAGCCATCTTGTGTGTGGGATACAAGGCTGACATAGCAGCGCTGGCCCCAGAAGAAAAGAACCAATTTCATTCTTACAAGAATAATAAAATGTTGTTCTTCAGCTGACACTATTTTGAGACCACAGTAGGCCTGCAGCTAGCTAGTTTGTATATATTCTAGGTCTCTGAAAATCAAAGAGCATACCTTAAGCTCTGAAGTTGCAAATTTTTCATGCAGCTAGCATTTTTCAGTCTCTTAATATAGGAACTGTGTTATTAGAGATTCAAGACACGTACCTGTTTGACAGAATTTGAGATTTTTGGATGTGGCGCAGGGCTGACACCAGTGCTTAATTTGTAAATAAAAAGGTGCCGGTACCCAAAGCCCTCCTCTTAAACACACGGCTGCTATATTTAAATGTGCGAACACAGAATTATGAAGCGGCGTAATCCTGAAGCCATTTCGGGACTCTTCAAACCATTTACAGCTACTCGATGCCCCTTCAGCTCACTCTGGCAGCTTTCTACTTGCTCTACTTGCTCCCTTTGTGATGCTTTTTCGTTTTTCCCTTCCTCCGTCTTTCCAATAGGTGTCTTTTGCTCTCAGCAAATGCTTGAGGCTGAAGAATAAGCCCCAGCCCTAAAAAAAAAGTGCCGGTGCTCAGCACCGGAAACAACAGGCACAAATTAAGCACTGGCTGACACTCTCAAATTTGGGTTAAAGATTTGTGCTTAACCTAGGCCAGAGCTGGAAGCAAGCTAGTTTTATTTGTCAGTAACCCGATAGTCAGTGACTGCTTTTTACATTACATGGTTTGGAATGAGAGTTTATTAAAGGGGGGAACCGTGTTATTGCCAGTAACTGCATCGTTTTGAAGTAAAACAACAAATAACTAATCAAGAAAAGTTCTTGACATTTGCCCCTAAATGTTATACATCTCTGTTCCTATATTTGTTTGTGGTGAATCTCGGGGTCAAGGTAAGTGTACACTATAACGTGCTTTTATTAGGGCTGGGCTTTTCAAGCCACAAAATAGTAATTTGGTGTCAGATGTATAGGATATTCAAAATGATTATGTATGGAGCAAATTTATATTTAATTAAATTAAACAGAAATTAAATTATTTGCATGCCGATTGATCATTCTAAAAAAAGTCACTGAGATATACCGATCAGCACCGGGAGGATCCTCGCCTTTTTTATTATTGGAAGTAGTACTATTATTAACATTATGACTGGAATGGGAAATAGTGACTGAGTAGTAGCAGCATGTGTAGTAGTAATATTAACAGTAGTGGTTTTTGAGTTATAATCGTCATCGGTATAATTTTTATTGCTCATTAATATTACAAGGTTCATTATCTGATTATTATTACAGCTTCTATCACCACGCACTGTCTTCGTCACAAATTCAAACACTGTTACAAACATTTTATGCGGGAAGAATTGTGTCCTTGAAGTGTAATTAAAGAAAAAAATGAAATATTCTGCTGTCAAGGAGTCTTTACGATGGTGCTTCCTTCTTAAACTGAAAAGAAAATGAATACGTAATTAGAACTCCTAACTCTTCCTCTTTAGGTAGCTTGGCAATGTGTGCGGTGTACATTTTATGGGAGGTTGACTATTATGCGCTAAACCTTACCTCATCATTAAACATACACAGCTCATTTACAAAGCAATGATACAGCGTGGTGCTGCAAGCCAGCTTGCTGTGCTGCATCATTTTGAAAGTGCAGGGATGCGTCGTATTTACAGAAATACGATGTACTTTCCTCTGTGCTGGTGCACAAACTGCTGCCTAGCGTCAATGCAGGCACCCTTGCGCCATGGTGCAAGGGTGTTTGCGTTGCAGGGATGTTTGTTTATGTGCAGGAAGGGACACCCTCTTGCATTTAAACAATCATTAATGGCATTTTCATTTTTTCCAGGTGCGCTGCAGAATGCATACACATAGGGCCTCATTTACTAAGTTTTAACACAGGGCAGAGCCACAAGCCTTCTTGCTGCACCTCCCTGTGTCAAAACAAAAGGGCAGGAATGTGCTGCCTAGTGCCAATGCAGACACCCTTGCACCAAGGTTGCTGGGATGATTGTTTATGTGCAGGACGTAACACCTTCCTGCACATAAACAATCATGAGTGGTGTTTCCCCCCCAAAATTGGGAGAAATAATGTTATTTCTCTTTGATCTGCCACTTTAACGCCACACCTCAGGTGGCGTAGGAATCTGACGCATTCCCAGACCTGTAAATATGGGAATGCATCAGATTCCATCGAATAACACCCACAGCAACACCCATGGAATGCCCCTTTCACGCAGTGTTATGGATGAAAGTGGTCCATAGTTACAAGGTCATGAAAAACCATGCCTTGTAAATATGGGCCGACACACTGTACCACTGGAGTGTTAAAGAAAATTATTCTTCGGTGGCGCAGTGTGCCGCTGGGGCCTCGAAAATGAGGCCCAACATATTTATGAAAACCTTTCCATAGAAGAGCTGCATTTCAAACATTGCCAGAGCAGCCCAACAGAGGAACTCAGCTTGAAACCAGCGGCATAATACAAAATGTACCCTCACCCCTTTGCAGGATGTTAAATGGAGCCCCTGATTCTCAATAGCTCTCAAACATTCACAGGTATTGAGTTGAATATGAGCTCTCTGAAACATTGGATTCCCACCCCCCAAAGGGTGCCACAGTGGCTGCAAGGGTCAGTGTTATGCCCATGCCTGAAACACCAGAATACAGTCAGTACAGATATATGGCATCATTTATCAAGGAGTGATAAAGGAAAACCTTCTCAGTTAGCCACACTTTGTCTTGAAAGCTAATATGCTCTAGGCTGTGCCACTGGAAGACTGTATCACAAACTTAACTCTACATTGACCAGTGTTTATGCATGAGACCATCATGTGAACCATGGTGGATGGTGGACAGAAAACGGCCTGCATTGTTACTCACTTGTTGTGCTAAGAATCCCTGTGGATAGGGATCATGGACGGTGGACCCCCCTCCACTTTGGGGTTCTATCTTCAAGGAAGTGGCATCGCATGCAAACAATGCTTTTTTCCATTGAGACAGATCTTGCCAGGGAAGAAGGAAGTCTCTTTGAGGGAAGTAAGTTCATCATCAGGGAAGCAGTCTCTAAACCTGGTGTCAACCACAGCATGCGTGTTGGAAGCAGTGATTCATATGCCTGCCTGGCAATAATAAACTGATCCCAGTGTTGCATGTGCTGGTATGGAAGCAGTGCCACAGAATTGTTTTTAATAGCACAGATTCACACAATTCACCCCAGCTGTGCACAATGTATTTAAAAGTTAGAAGTGGTCCATGTTGGATTAGCACTGGTGAAAAATTGTGCTCCATGTGATCAAGTTAGGCTACAGAAAAGCAGACTAGCTACATGAAAAATCTGCACTAGTGATGCATCTTGGTCAGCATCAGCCAGATTAATTACGGTAGTTGGTCCAGACTACAACGAATCTTTGAACTATTCACAAAGAAATGCACCTGAAAAGCTGCCGACCATGGATATTACTCTCACTTTGCTGTCTCAGAGCTTTCAAAGTGAAAAGAGCTTTGCCCGCAAGATGTACAAATGCCTGTTGTATCCGTTAAACAAGTAGAGGATATTGGATGGTGTAGATTCTTTAATTCTGACATTTGTGGGTGCAAATGACATAGGTGGTCATTACAACCCTGGCGGACGGTGTTAAAGCAGTGGTAAGACCGCCCACAAAGACAGCCACTTTAACACTCCGACCGCCACAGCGGTATAAACAACAGACAGGCGGAAGACAATGTACCACCCACAGTATCACAACCTACCAATCTGCCACCTTTTCTGGGGTGGATTAACCGCGGATAAAAACACGGTGGAAACAGACATTTCAAAGGGAAAACGCTCACCTCTACACACTCCACGAGGAAGGAGGGCACCATGGAGCCGGAACTCCATATTCTGCCAGCGCTAGTCTTCCTGCTCCTCTACGAGGATCATCAACGCCGGCGGCAAAGACCACGGTGAGTATTGCACCTACGAAATAGGGGAGGGGGGAGGCAAAAACACAGGGACACACACAACCAACATCCCAACCCCCACTACAACACACACACCAATGCATATCTATACATTACAGTAACACCCCCCCCAATCCCCCCGGAAGAATGCAAAGACAAAAGGAAATGAGTGGAACCATTGTAATATATCAAAATACAGTAAGCAAATATATACATATATGTATACACAATAAACAAAATATACACCACGATTAGTAGTGCAGGTATTGCACCATTCATAGTCCGTGGACCACTGGGCCCAAAATGCATGGGCGAGGCCCACACAAGATACCCAATCCAAACGGAGAGAACACTGCAGGGGCATCAGATCGAAATACAACAGGCACCTCAGGGGGAAGGGAAGGGGGAGCACCTCAGCCGGATGAGTGCACCACGCCAGATCCACGAGGGGGCTCCATGCCCATTGATGTATCCTGGGGAGTGCAAAGCCACAGTTTCTCAAGTCTCTACAGTGGGTGGGTTGCCCACTGTTCAATCCTGGGAAGTGCAAAGCCACAGTCTCTCAAGTCTCTAGAGTGGGTGGGTTGCCCACTGTGCAGTCCTGGGGAGTGCAAAGCCACAGTCTCTCAAGTCTCTACAGTGGGTGGGTTGCCCACTGTTCAATCCTGGGGAGTGCAAAGCCACAGATTCTCAAGTCTCTACAGTGGGTGGGTTGCCCACTGTTCAATCCTGGGGAGTGCAAAGCCGCAGTCTCTCAAGTGGATGCAGGTCTCCACTGGTTCTGGAGGGGGACTGGTACCCAGAGTGCTTCATCCTGCCAAGGACAGACGGAGTGGATGCTGTTCTCCAGTGGTTCTGGAGGAGGACTGGTGCCCAGAGTGCTTCATCCTGCCAAGGACAGACGGAGTGGATGCTGTTCTCCACTGGTTCTGGTGTCGTGAGGTGGATGGCTGTTGGGTGGGTGTGTGCCTACGTTTGTGTATCTTCGGAGGGGGCGTCACAGACACACTGGGAGAGCACACAGGGGACGTGGACATGGTAGTGGGGGTGGTGACTGCACCTGAGCGGGGTGTGGTGGTGGGTGTGCTGGTGCGGGACGTAGTGGCTGTAGTGGTAGTGCATGCAGGTGTGAGTGTAGAGGAGTCTGGGAGGGAGAAGGGAGACGAGGAGGAGGGGGACACAGTGGAGGCAGTGGATGTTGGTGTGTCTGTATGTGTGTGATGCTTGCGTGAGTGCCTGTGGGATGTGTGGTGCTTATGTTTGCCTGAGCTTCCCTTGTGTGGTGAGGTGTGTGCAGGCTGGTCTGATGGTGCGCTTGGGATAGGCTTAGGTACAGGGGATTGGGTCTGGGTGGAGGAAGTTGGAGGGGGGAGGCTAGACACAGGGACAATGGCTGCCATCAGTGCTGAGGCCAGAGTTTGCAGGGTTCGATGAAGGGCAGCCTGACCAGAATGAATGCCCTCCCGGAATGCATTTGTGTGTTGCAACTCCCTTTCTACACCCTGGATGGCATTCAAAATGGTAGACTGCCCAACAGTGAGGGACCTGAGGAGGTCAATGGCCTCCTCACTGAGGGCAGCAGAGGTGACAGGGGCAGGGACTGAGGTGCCTGGGGCGAAGGTGATGCCCACCCTCCTGGGTGAGCGGGCATGGGGCGAAGGCTGGGGGGCTGCTGGGAGGGCAGTGCTGGTAGGGGGGTTGGCGGCTGTACCTATAGAAGTGGGGGGCACAGATGTTGCCGCCACAACAAGGGAGCTCCCATTGGAGGATCAGTCTGTGTCCCTGGTTGTAGATCCTGTGACCGCCGTGGTGCTCCCCTCGCCCTCTGTCCCACTGGTGTATTCTGAGTCCGTGGTGTGGCCCTCCATGGCCATGTGGGATGCAGCTCCCTCGTGCTCCGGTGCCACTGTACCTCCGCCTGATGATGCTAATGCACACAAGAACAGGGAGACCACAAAAAGGGGGGGGACAACAGAAGAAAGACAGGTTGAGTGCATAGCTTACTGCTACAGTTGGCGGACAATACAGACACAGCAGCCCCCTGCACTATGTCGCACTGTTGGGCTCTACAGATGCAATTCCTGGGAAATAGCCTACATGGCTATGGACGACATCTGCACACATAGATGACACAGGGGCATGAATACCTGTACTTGGCACTCTACAGAGGTGGGGTGGGGTGCCACATGGTCTGCATTACGGAGGGGCTTAGCCTACGGAACTCGCCCTGGCCTAGGGAAACCCACAGCCCTCCACCCCCCCAGACACCTTCACTGCGCGCAAAGTCCACTGAATGATAGTGTACTCACCCCCTTGTGTCTGCTGTGATGCCCTCAAGCACCCATCCAACTCAGGGTAGGCCACCGCCAGGATCCGGAAAATCAGGGGGGTCATGGTTCGACAGGCACCCCTCCCATGTTGGGAGGCCATCCCCAGCTGAGCCTCCGCCGTCTTCTTGCTCCAGCGGCGAATGTCCTCCCATCTTTTCTGGCAGTGGGTGCTCCGTCTGTGGTGGACCACCAGGGTCCGGACGTCCTTGGCGATGGCACGCCAAATATCCTTCTTCTGGTGGGCGCTGACCTACATGACATGTACAGGGGAAGAAGAGAAGTCATTACCAACTGCACCGTCAAAGTTAGTGGCCCACATCCCTACCCTTGCCATGTGGCACATGCATTCACAGTCCTTCATGCACGCAGAACTGTGCCCCCTTCCTTCTTACAACCAGCCCTCTCCACACAGGCATAGCCCATACAACATGCTCCCTGTGTACTTACCTGTTGGTCTGGAGGACCATAGAGTAGCGTGTACTGGGGGAGGACCCCGTCGACGAGCTTCTCCAACTCCTCCAATGTGAAGGCAGGGGCCCTTTCCCCAGCCGCATGAGCCATTGTCTCTTCCAGACCGAGGTCACAGCAGCACTAGCAGTGTAGGTCCTCTCCTGTCGAAGATCAGGTATCGAGTGATTGAACAGATAGAAAATGGCGGTCACGTCCGTGGCGGTCACATCCGCGCCAGTTCATACCATCACCGCTGGCGTACATCGTCATTGGCTCCTGGGACCCATAGGGTCCAATGTTAACCAATGCAGCATTGCGCCACGGTCTTCGACCGCCTACCGCAACGGTGTACAACGCCAGCGCAGTTACCTCACATCCCATTGTCCCAGTTTAGAGGTTAGGCAGCCGCAATTTCAGGGGCCCACATGGCCTAATTACCAGCTGCGTCACACATACCTAGGCCTTGTCTCACAACACAAATACAGGCCACATTTTGTGTATGAATGATGTTATTGTTTGACTCTGTGGTCGCTGTTGTCCTTCATAGGCACCGTCCGCTGGAACATGTGAGGAGATGGCGGAATCCTCCGATGTACCGACCACTGGTGGACCTGTCGACAATGGAGGAAAGAAGTTTGATCATCACCTACAGGTTTGACCGTGCCACAATCCAGGAACTGTGTACCCAGTTGGAGCCTGACCTGATGTCAGCAATCCGCCATCCCACAGGAATCCCCCCTCAAGTGCAGGTGCTATCAGTGCTCCATTTTCCTTGCAAGTGGGTCATTTCAAACAACAGTGGCCATGGCATCAGGGATGTCCCAGCCTATGTTTTCCAACGTGTTGTCCAGAGTGTTGTCTGCCCTTCTGAAACACATGCAGAGCTATATCGTTTTCCCTCAGGTGGAGGACTTGCCTACAGTGAAAGGTGACTTCTATGCCCTTGGACATATCTCCAACATCATAGGTGCCATTGATGGGACCCATGTAGCTATGGTCCCCCCCACAGGAGTGAACAGGTGTACAGGAACCGGAAGAGTTATCATTGCATGAATGTTCAGGTGGTATGTTTGGCAGACCAGTACTTCTCCCAGGTAAATGCTATGTTCCCTGGCTCTGTGCATGACGCCTACGTCCTGCGGAATAGCAGCATCCCTTATGTGATGGGTCAACTCCAGAGGCACCGTGTGTGGCTATTATGGGACTCTGGTTACCCCAACCTGTCATGGCTACTGACCCCAGTAAGGAATCCCAGGACTAGGGCAGAGGAACGCTACAATGAGGCCCATGGACGGACTAGGAGGGTGATCGAACACACCTTCGGGCTCCTGAAGGCCAGGTTCAGGTGCCTCCATATGAAAGGTGGTTCCCTATTCTACTCACGAAAGAAGGTGTGCCAGATCATCGTGGCCTGCTGTATGCTTCACAACTTGGCTTTGCGATGCCAGGTGCCTTTTCTGCAGGAGGATGGTCCAGATGGCGGTGTTGTGGCAGCTGTGGAGCCTGTGGACACTGATGAGGAGGAAGCAGAGGAAGAAGACATTGACAACAGGGACTCAGTCATCCAGCAATATTTCCAGTGACACACAGGTGAGAAAACATTCCTGCCTACTACAATTACTTTAACACTTCTACCTCTATCCTGTCTGTCGATTTCACGAGTTGTACATTTCCCTTACGGTTTCACAGGTGTGGTTTCCAACGTGTGTCATCTGCTTAGATTCCTCATGGACTTGAG
Organism: Pleurodeles waltl; assembly: GCF_031143425.1. Lineage (NCBI taxonomy): Eukaryota > Metazoa > Chordata > Amphibia > Caudata > Salamandridae > Pleurodeles > Pleurodeles waltl. Next base: position 1,102,327,117 of record NC_090440.1, on the reverse strand, counting down.
ATGTGTGACATAGGTATGTTGACATTACATTTGAAAAAGCATTTTGTCACTGTCATTGCTAATACACAATTTTGAAGTCACAGACTGACTCCAGATTGTTTTGTGCTTCAAGGGTGTTTATTGAAGTGCTCAATGTTGGGGCGGGTTGTAAAAATGGTGAGGGGTGATGGTGGAGGAATGTCCATGGAAGAGTCCAGTCTATTATTCTCACAGGTGCATTGCCCATATGGGCATAGGAAGTGGAGCTGGGGCAGTTCCAATACAGACAGGGTTACAAAGTGGGACAGTGGTTTGACAATCAGGGTGGTCTCATTTCTTAGCGGGGGTCTTGGCATCGTGCTCTGTCTTGTTCCTGGATCTCAGGGACCGCTTGCGGGTGGTTCTCCGTCTGTAGGGGGGGTGCTGGTGTGGTGGTCCTGTGGCGGTGCCTCCTGTCCACTAGCGCCGGTGGAGGTGGTGGGCAGTTCATCGTCCATGCTAGTGTCAGGGGCCCCTTGTAGTGCAACAGTGTCCCTCCTGGTGTTAAGTATTTCCTTCAGCACCCCTATGATGGTGCCCAGGGCGGAGCTGATGGTTCTGAGTTCCTCCCTGAATCCCAAATACTGTTCCTCCTGCATGCACTGGGTCTCCTGAAACTTGGCCAGGACCGTTGCCATCGTCTACTGGAAGTGGTGGTATGCTCCCATGATGGAGGAGAGGATCTCGTGGAGAGTCGGCAGCCCTCCCAGTTCCCCTGTGTTTCTGTGCCCCCGTCCCCTGGACCGTGTGCCCACTGCCACTGCCCCCAGGTCCCTGTTGTTGTTGGGGTGGTGGGTTATCCTGGGTTCCCTGTAGTGGTGGACACACAGCTGATTGACGTGTCCTGGGGACGGAGGTATGGGCCCGCTGGGTGGGTGCTGTGCTGGTGTTACCAGAGGGTGGAAGGTCTGTGGTGGGCTGTGCCTGTGTGAGGGGAACCAACTGTCCCGAGGCCCACGATGGTCCGGGCTGGTCATCTGGATCCAGCTGGACAGAGCTGCTGTCATCACTGTGGGCCTCTTCTGTGGGTGGGGTGGAGATGTCTGGACCCTCCTGTCTGGTGACGTTGGGTAGTAGTCCTGCAGGGGTGTAAAAGCATGATTATTGCATCTGTGTGTGTCATGGTGTGCAATGGGTGGGTGACCGTGTACCCCAGTGCTTGCATTCCTGTGTGGGACCTCGTATGATGGTGGGTTAGGGGGGTGTATGGGTATGTGCAGTGGGCATGCTTTAGTGATGGGTGTCCATGCTTTGTTGTGTCATGCAGGGCTTGGTGTTGGGATGTGTGGTTTGTGTTATTAGTACATTTGTGAGGAGTTGGAGTGATAGTGGGGGGGGCGAGGGTGGCGGTCTGTGATAGCATGCAGGTAGGGTGGGGGATATGATAGTTAAAGGTTTGACTTACCAGAGTCCATACCTCCACTGACTCCTGCGAGGCCCTCAGGATGCAGAATTGCCAAGACCTGCTCCTCCCATGTTGTTAGATGTGGGGGAGGAGGTGGGGGTTCGCCGCCAGTCCGCTGTACCGCCAGGTGGTGTCTTGAGACCACGAAACGCACCTTCCCCCGTAGGTTGTTCCACCTCTTCCTGATGTCGTCCCTATTTCTTGGGTGCTGTCCCACTGCATTGACCCTGTCGACCATTCTTCGCCATAGCTCCATCTTCCTAGCTATGGAGGTGTGCTGCACCTGTGCTCCAAATAGCTGTGGCTCTACCTGGATGATTTCCTCCACCATGACCCTGAGCTCCTCCTCCGAGAACCTGGGGTGTCTTTGCTGTGCCATGGGGTGGTGTGGGTGATGTGTGGGGTGGTGTGTGTGGTGATAAGTGTGGTGATATGTAGTGGTGTGTGGTGTTTTGTGCGTGGAAGTTGTGTGGGTGATGGTGTTGAGTGCCTGTGGCTGCTAGTTTGTGGATGGTGGTGTCTCTCTCTGGCCTTCTTTCCGAATTTTCGGTCTTAGGGGTTTGTGGGTGATGTGGGTATTTGTTTTATATTGTATTGAGTGTGTGGGAGTGGTGTGTGTATGTGTCTCAGGTGTGTGTATTTGGAATTGTCCAATGTGGCGGTGTTTTGTAGAAGTGTGTGTATTTTAAGCGCGGTGGTGTGTACCGCCAATGGAATACTGCGGTTGATAGACTGCTGCGTGGATTCGTGGGTCGTGATAGCATGGGTGTATTTCTGTTGGCGTGACGGTGGAGGTTTTGTTTTCGCCAGTTTATCACTGACCTTTGGTGTGGTGGACTTGTGTGGGTGTCTGAATTTTGTCGGATTTCGAGATGTGGGTCATAATAGCTGTGGCGGAATTCCGCGGCCGCGGCGGTGTGTTGGCGGTCTTCTGCACGGCGGTAAGCGACTTTTACCGCCAATGTTGTAATGACCCCCATAATTTGCTTCTTTCTGCACTGGGGCCCATATTTATGGGCAACTGGTGTGGGGCAGAGTTGCCAGTCTTCTTGCTGTGCTGCCCGATGCCAATGTCAACAGGCATGGATGCACTGTATCTATGAAATATGGTACATTCCTGTCCTTTCCCCCTGCTCTGGTGCCATTCTGGCAGCCTAGCTACCAACGCATGGTACAAGGGTTTCTGCATTGCATGCAAGATTGTTTTGTGTAGGAAGGAGCACCTTCCTATTGAACAAAATACAAATAAAAGCATTAGTGCGAAGAGCTGGAAGATGCCTTTTTACAGTTTTCCTGATAAATAACGTAGGCTTTGGTGAGGGTTCAAGCAATGTCAGCATACTAGAGATGAGGATTATTCTTTTATTTCTGGAAATACCTGTTATCAATCAGTTTAACAAGTTTTATTTAGGGTTAGGGTTTTTAAACGCAGTAACCAACATGTTTTAGTGTTATTCAATTTAAAAGTTGTTAATTTTCTAACATGGTAAAAATGGGTTGGCCTCAGGAATCCATAAATATCACCTTAAAATCACCACATATGTTTGCAGTTAGTATTCTACTCACTAAGCCACCCAGACAGCTAGAGCTAACCAGAAAGTTTGTTTTCAGCAACTGGAAGAGTCAGATGTGTTATTGTTAATTCAACCAAACTAGGACTGTGTATCCTGTAAAGTACATGGAACTGCATAATTTTTTTAAATTTCCTGCAATTACTTCACATTTAGGACTGAATACGAGTATCCACTTTGCGCTTAAAACAGTTGTGTACAAATACATTTTCTTAACACAATCATTAATGCCATAAGTAAGCAATATAATAGAATGTTAAATGAAGACCTATTGAAATTAATTACATTTAATTTTTGTTATGTTAAATAATGTGCCTGATTCACTAAAGTAACTTATATTTTTGAATATTTTTACACTTTTCAGTGAGTTTACTATAGGCCTGGGTGGAACTCACGTAGTTTTACTCTGTGGAATACCACACAATTACAAAACAAAACTCTGCGTTTCTGCATAACTCAGCAAATAGGTGGAAGATTTCTCGTCTGCTAGTTATCACTGCTTTTGCAGGCCAGTAGTGTATTCCGCAATGCAAAATCAGTGCAAATGGCACCACACGGCGTGCAAGGGCATAGGCATTTTGTTTTGATTGCTTCTGTCAATCCTTGATAGCTGCATTACCGCATCCTATCTCAATCCAGCCAACCCCATCTACTCTTTCCTATTCCTCCATCCCAACATTTTTATATTTAGTTTATTATTGTGTTGTTGTCCCTGTGTTTATTTTTGTGTATATTTTACATTTTGGCAAACTTGTGCACTTTATTTAATCCTCATTCCTTTCCTCTCCTATTCTCTGTCTGCCTTCCTTCTGTTGCTTGCTCCAGTCCCACTCTTTCTGTAGTTCCTTCCTCCTTGAGCCAATGGCAGATGCAAGCAGCACTTGTGCCATTTGCACCACAAGTGGGTTTCACAGAAGAGCAGGGGTGTGGCCTCACCCCATCTTCAGTGAGGCAGAGGTGTCAGCACTCATTTTTTTGGGTACTGTGCCACTTCCTCCACATGCTAGCACAAGGTGGAAAGCCCAGAAAGGGATGTACCATGTGGGAGTGTCAGCTGCTGCTTGCTCAAGACCAAGGCCTGCTTGACCTGCTAGGTATATAAATATATATATACATATAGAAATATACATTTTCACTGAAAAAAGCAAAGGTTACAGGGACGTCATAGTTAAGAAATATATTTTTAGAAAAACAGAAATTCACTGAAAAAAAATAAAGCTTAGAGGAACATTATAGTTAGGCTCACATTTGAAGTGCACATAACTATAGAAATTCAGCAGTTAAAGTTACAGTTACCTCAAGTAACTATAACTCGTGCTCTGAGTTCAGTATAATTTGCTCCCCCACTATGAACAATTTTTTCTTATTTTTTTTTTCTACTGCAAATAATGCACTGATATTATCAAGCATGTTATGAAAGATGTCATGGGTGCCGTAATTTGTGGGGTAATTAGCAGTACATGGTGAGAGCCTGAGTTATAGTTACCTTAGGCCAGGAGTTTTAGTTACCTGAAGTAACTCTAACAATAACTGCTGAATTTCTATGGTTTGCACTCTTGAAATGTGAGTCTAACTATAACGTCCCTCTAACCTTTGATTTTTTCATTGAATTTCTATGTTTTTAAAAATATATTTCTTACTATAACGCCCCTGTAATCTTTGTTTTTTTCAGTGAATTTCTATGGTTTTTTAACCAATAATAATTGTCATTACTATAGGTTAACCCAACCACCGCCTCCGGCAGTGTGCGGAGTCAGTTGGCTACAGGGCCTGGCAAGGGAGTTTGCCCGCAAGACCTGGTCTGTGGCTAGAACCTGCAGCCAACTCCCCCTAACTACTCAAGCCCATGCTGTACACAGGCTTTTGGCTGTGCATGGGGCGAGTTGGCTGCGGCCTCTCTGGGTATGATAATAGGTGTGAGAGGGTGTATTTAGGGTGATAGTGGCTGTCAGATTGTCTGGGTGTGATAGAGCATACATCAGTGTTCTAGTGGGTACATCAGTGTGTGCGTGGGTCTGTGAGTGGGTGCATGAGAGTGTGATTGGGTCTGTGAGTGGGTGCATGAGAGTCTGAATGGGTCTGTGAGTGGGTGTGTGAGTGTCTGAGTGGGTGCATGAGTGTACGACTGGGGCTCTGTGTGGGTGCAATAGGGCCTCAGTGGGTGTGTGAGTGGGTGTGTAAGTGTCTCAGTTGGTGTATGAGTGGCAGAAAGAGATTGAAAGAGAGGTAAAGAGAGTGAGAGGGAGACAGAGACTTTTTTAGGCTTTGATGTGTGATATACTTAAAATGACATCTTTTTGTTTAATTAAAAAATGAAAATGTATTTTATTTTTAAGAAAACAAATCACATTAAATCTTTTATTTAAATATTTGAAATAAAAAAAGAAGAGGGAAACAGTTAAAAAATGTATTATTTAAAAACAATTCCTTTACTGGCTATCTGGGACTGCAGGGAGTCCTCAAAGGCTCCCTGCAGTCCCCACTTTTTAAAATTTTTATTTTACAAAAATGCCCTTTACGGCCTACCTGACACTGATGGGGAAGCCTTAAGGCCATAATTTCCCAGACAGCAGCCTATGTGACTGTCAAATTTTTGGGGAAAATTCTGTGAAGATTTGTAAAGCAACGCCAAAGATATAGGCAATCAAAAAACAGCTTTTTCTATAGACATTAGGTCCTAACTATAACTAACTAGTGGCAACTGCCAGTAGGTAATATATATATATTATATATATATATATATATATATATATATATTACATGCAAGATGGCACTGTGCCAATTATATGCTTAAAAACTTTGCTACAGTGTCACTGGTGGTGCAGGGTGCCCCTTATTCTAGCTGCTCACCACCTAAACTTGGAAACTACCCAGAGTTCTCTCTTTTGTTTTGCATAATTTACGCATCACTCTAACCCTGAAAGGGTTTGTTTATATATATATATATATGTATATATATATATATATATATGCTGCCACCAAGTAGTTATAGTTAGGACCTACTTTCTATAAAGAAATATGACGCTCACTTCATCTGCTGACTGGAGAGTTTTAGGATGATCGTCAAGTGGGGCCAGAGGAAAAGGGGGCACCGCAAAACACTTTTTCCCCAGGAATAGCAGCCAAACCACTGGACAGATTTACACCAAATTTGTCAGAAAGCTAGGTCCTTGTCCAGAAAGCGATTTGATTTGGTGTGAATCAATTCAGTGATTTTCCAGGTATTAAGTGGAAAACGCGTTTGTATATATAGGGGAAGCAGATCCGTTGCAACTCCAATGTGAGCATAATACCTCATTCACTCATTCATCCACTCACAGACCCACTAACAGTTATACACCCACTCAAAGACCCTCTCACAAATTCTTACACCCAATCACAGACCCACTGACACTCATGTACCCACTCAAAGACCTACTCAGACACTCATTCACCCAAACACCCACTCAGACATTCACACACCCATTCACATGCACACTCTCACCCTCATACACCAACACAGACCCACTCAGACACCCACTCAAAGATCCACTCAGACACTCATGCACCTACTCACAGACCCACTCACACTGTCATGCACCCAATCACAGACTCACTGACACTCCTACACCACCTTAAACACCCACTCAGACACTCACATACCCACTCACAGACCCATTTACAGACTCATGTACCCTCTTACAGACCCACTCAGACACCCACTCACAGACCTACTCACACACTCATGCACATACTCACAGACCCACTGACACAGACACCCACTCAAAGACCCACTCAGACACTGATGCACCTACTCACAGACCTATTGGGACTCACTTGCACCCGCTCACAGACCCACTGATACCTCACACACCCACTCACAGACCCACTTAGCCACTCATGCACCAATTGACAGACCCAAAAGACACTTGTTCACCAAGTCACAGACCCACTTAGTTAAGCACACACTCACAGGCACAGTAAGATTATCATGCATCCACTGGCAGACCCACTCACTCTTACTCATCCACTCATAGAACCACTCAGTGACATATGCACCCACTTATAGACCCACTGTGACACTCACACATCCACTGACAGACCCACTCAGTTTCTCAAACATCCACTCACAGACCCAGTCAGACTCTCACTCAACCACTCAAAGACTAACTCAGAATGTCATACACCCACTTATAAACCCATTCAGACTCTCATGCATCCACTTACAGATCCCATTAGACTTCCACTGATGTATTCTGAAATGTATTGTGACATTGAGTGTCTGAAAGAAAGACATATTAACATTATTTGGGATTTTGTTAAACAAAATCAGACTTTGTTTGAAGCTTCAATAGTGTTTGGGATATAGGGATCTAAGAACAGCCTTCAAATTGTTTGTGTGTATATGATTAGTACACATAAGAGTGGATGCATAGTTTCAAGTTGCTCAGAAACACTCTCTTGCCTTCATCTGTGAAGTGAACACCATCTCTTCTATACATCCCATCCATGTCAAATTGCAGAATATTATTGTAGATAGAGCCCATGTTATGGTCTAAGAGAATGCTGAAACAGTTTGATTAACAAGTTTCCTGCCTTTGTCTATCTGTGGACAGAAATTCAGATGATCCCTCCCATTTATGTCTCTGGCATATGTTAGAGGACACAAAGGCAGTGTGACAGACAACTTTCATCAATTGAACAAAGTTATCCTTCACTAGGATTGCCAGACCTACCCCAGTCAGTGTTCCTAGATCATTACCACACAGTGTGCAATCATGAGGTGAGGTGGTTGGCAATCTGAAACAATTGCTGCCACTTCAACCCTCTCTGGCAAATCCAAGAAATATCCACACTAGGCAACCCCTTGTCCCCATCAATGACCTTCTTTGTAGCATACTCTCTAACCCCCAAAACATAGCTATGACCTACAAACCACAGTCTAACCAACATCAAGTGAAGGAACAGTAGCACACAGGAGAGGGCTGCAGTTTAATAAGAAGTTTTCAAAATGTGAGGTGGTTAAAATGGAGGGTGCACCTGCCTTTAAAAAAAAACCACAAGTTTGAATGTTATTTTGGATATGCTTACATTCTGTAACAGTCAACCAGACCTGCCACAGAACAATTTAAAGCTAGTATGCTACTGACAGACAGACAGTTCTGTGAACTTTTGAAATACTGGTACAGTGGACAGATCCTACGGAGGTTGCTATGGCAGCTGAGGTTAAAGACTGTGGGAGGAAGGGCAGTCAATAAGGCAAACTTACAATATTCAAGTAAGAGAGGTTTTGGTACAGTAGCGTTTGATATAAAAATGTTTTTTTTCTAAATTTCCAAATCACCATCGCTATTGCTTTGTAAATGTACCTAAAAAACAGCTAAACACAATAGTTGATATATTTTCAACCCCACGTCTGGAGTCGCGACTCTGTCTCAAAGTTACACAGAGGGCCGCACTGGGCGCTGCGACAGATTCATAACACCAGCTGCACACAATAGCAAATTGGGCTTCTTTGCAAAACTACAAGTAAGGATTAACAGTCACCAACCATTCAGTTATTGGAAAATAAAAATAAAATGCAAAACACAGTTTTTGATTAGTTGAGTAACACAGTATCTCCCAGTCCAAAGTTGAATGGGTTGCCATTAATGGTTTGTTAGTGTGAGACTGGTGTACTATTCTTATGCTGGGATTTCATGCTTATAAAAAGACTAGATTTAAAGTGATATTGAGAGAGCAATGAAAGCAATGTAACAGGTTTGTGAAATTGAGTGTATGTTTACAACAGATGTGTATTGACGGCTGTGTCTGTACATTAGTGGGTTAAAAGTGTATATGCCATAGAGAAAAGTATAGTGTCTCAGATAAAGCCAGCGGGACATTGATTTAAAATATCTGTGTAATAAGGACATTTTTATTTGAGAAAATTATTAACACTAGTAGATTTTCTACAACACCTTTTGTGTTGCGAGCTTTGTATGCAGAGTTTCAGTTCAAAATTGAGTTGACATTTATAAATACTTTACAAGGCTTAGAGTACCATTTTCCAAATATAAATTACATCTAACGTAGGTTATATGTAGGTCACAGGGAGGGTGGTATGTGCTGAAATTGAAGAATATTACTTCTGCACATTCAGTTCCATATGATCTATTACAAGGCCAATATTACACCTATACTGTGTGTCACAAACCTGTTCTCAAAAGCATAGTCACCCACCCAGTCAAATGATGTTTATGAAATTAGATATTGGTGAATATACTCGCAATGCATACCCATGCATACACTCATGCATACAATTAGACAGCCAGGTGCACATTCATGCATATACTAACTATACTAATACACCAAGGGTTACACTCATTCATACACTAATATTTCCAGGCACAAACTGATCCTTGCACTGAGACACAAACTGATGCATACACATACACCCCCAGACACTAGCACATACAATGAGACCGAAAAACAATGGAAAAACAATGGATGCACAGTTCCCAAAAGAGCGAGCAGGTAATGTTTTCACCTTGGTCTTGTTCCTTGTCAGACCGGCACTGCAATGTCTGACGGGCCCCTCATGGGGGTTCTTTACCGGAGATCTTTTGAGAAAGATGCTGTGAATGAATGCAGGAATGTGGGACTGGTGTGAGAACTGTTAAAATTGACTAGAAGGACCATGTAGTGAAATGTTTAATGGGGATATGGGCCTCTGTCAGGATTAAAAACAAAAACGGGGAACACAGAGTAATGTCCGTTTTCCCCTATTCAGAAAATTTAGTCAAATACCGGAGAGTCCTAAATTCTAGTGATAAACTATGTGTAAGGCTGGGTTGGAAATCCCTACACTGCCTAAAGGGAAAAAGTTCATCATGTTTCTCGCTGAAATAGTCTAAAAATATCTAGGTGCAATTTGTCAGAACCTACGTTTAATGATACCTAATTCTCAAAGCTGTAATCAGTATATGTTTGTGAAACAGGAGCCCTCCTAAAATTACAGGATGAGCCCCAACGGAAATAAAAGAGAGCCTACTTGATCTCGCCAATACAATCAGAAGGAAATCTCACTCTCTCTTTCAGCGCTGCCGAACTGAGTCATTCATCCCATGACGCGCCTAAGTAAAATTTACAATGAGACACCCAGACACACACTCATGCACAGACTGACACAGGCAGGCACACACTAATGCATACACTGACAGACCCAGGCACACACTGATGTATACACTGAGATAGCAAGGCACACACAGATCTATAGACTAATACACCCATACATATACTGATGCATACACTGACACACTTAGGTACAGACTAATGCATAGAGCGACACAACCAGGCGCACACTTATGAATACACTGACACACTTAGGCACCAACTTATACATACAATGGTATACCCAAGCACACAGTAATATATACACTGTAACAACTGGCACACAGTGATGCATATGCTGGCACACACAGGCACACACTGATATATACAATGAAACACCTAGACATGCACTCATGCATGCACTGACACACCTAGGGACACACGGACACATACACTCACACCCCCAGTCACACTCTGATGCCTATCCTAACACACCTTCCAGCTACAAATACATACACTGTCATACGTAGGCACACACTGACACATATCCTGACACACCCAGGCACACACTGTTGTGTACACGGAGATACCCAGCACCACACAGATGCATACATTGACACATACAGGCAGATGCTCATATATACACTGACATACCCAGTCACATACTGATCCATACACTAACACACCCAGGCACATACATATGCATACACTGACACAACCAGGAATAGATGGACGCATATGTTGACATACCCAGGTTCACAGTTATGTGTACACTAACATACCCAGAGACACGCTGATGCATGTGATAAGATACACAGGCAGTCACTGATCCATGCAGTAACGCATTCAAGTACACACTGATGCATACAGTGAAACACTGCATCAGTGACACACCCAGGCACATACTGATGCATACACTGAGAAAGGTAGGCATACACTGATGAACACATTAACACACTCAGTCATACACTGGGCCATACTGTACACACTGATATATACAGTAATACACACAAGTAGACACTGATTGATAAACTGACACACCCAGGACAGATTTATGTATGAACTAGCACACATAATGACATACTTATATATAAACTGATACACCCAGTCACATAGTAATCCATACACTAACACAGCCACACATACACTGTTTCATACACTTATACACCCAGACATAGACAGACACATACGCTGACACACCCAGGCTCACACGTATGCATACAGTAACATATCTAGAGATACAATGGTACATCTGATAATTTACCCAAGCAAACAAGGATACATAACATAACACACCCAAGCACACACCGATGCAGCAAGGTATATTGAAGAACTGCTATGATAAGTTAGAGGATCATAAAACACCAGCTAGAGCAGTACATAACAGGTTGGAACTTGTGACTATTCCAGAACAACTACAAGATTTAAATGTTTATGAATCAGTCCTTATACAATCTGTATATCTATTAAGCAACTGGATGATTGGAGGCAAAAACAGGTAAATTACATTCAACAGAGTTACAGGAAGAGTAGTGGATTTGCTATTAGACTTTAAAACGAATATTAAAACTTTAGGAGTAGACAAAGAGACTGATGAGCCACTTATTATTCTAGTAAATGGTGTGCCAACTAAGAATAAAACAATTTGGCAAGAGTTAGTTGATGGTAATAAAGTAAAACAAGCAACATTATAGCTGAACAAAATAGTGTTTATTTTAAAAATGTTGATGTTAAACATGATGTAGAAATTGTTGAAGATGACCGTTTGCCTGCAAGTGGACAAATAGAAAAAGTGGATCAATCCCAAACAAAAGAAATTTGTGAGCACTGCTGACAATGCCAGGACCACTCACCTGAAATCCAGATATCCGCAGGAGCAAAGAGGTAACCCACACCTCTATGAATTATTCCCTCGAAGCCAAGAGTAACAGCTACGGAGGAAATAACTCCCGGGCAGGGGGAGGAATAGGGAAGATGGGAGAGGGAAGAGATTAACTCGTATCAGGAGCTCCTATGACATCCAAACCAAAGGAATGCACCTCTTGTCCAATATATCGCAATGCCTATGTGAGAGGTGATGAACAAAAATAACTATAGCCCTTTAGTGTGTGGAAAACAATGTAACATAAATCAAAACACACATTCACACATCGTAGTCAATGCTGTTGTCAGTGCTGGCAATGAGTGCTGAAAGGTAAAATTAAAGTTGTATTAATCTTCATTTCTTTTTATTGACGTAAGCAATATTGTCCCTCATTATGTAATTGGCGGTAAAAAACGCCTATCGTCGCCGTGGCTACCAGCCGTATGCCATATTATGACCACAGACAGATTTCCACCAGAAGGATGTCGGAAATCCAGCTGTGGCCATGCCAGCGGATGGCGGTAAGGTGGCGCTGCTGCCACCAGCAGCGCCACGCCAGTAGACCGCCACCAGCCGTATCATGACCAATAATACGGCCTGGCGGTGTTGTACTGCCGGAAGCTACTGCTGGCAGCGGAGCCCCGTCCCGTCTCCTGCCAGAGGACCCCCTAAACACAGGTAAGTGGGTGCTCCGACAGGGGAGGGGGTGTTGTGTGGGTGTGGGGGAGTGTGTTAATGTTTGTGCATGCATGTATGCAGGTGTGTGTGGCATGTTGAATGTGTGTGCATGTATGGAGGTGTGAGTGCGTGTATGTTGTGTTCTGTAAATGCGCATCTGTGTGTATGTATGGAAGTGTGTGCGGATGTGTGTGTGAAAGGATGTATGCATGCATGGATGAATGTGGGAATGGGTGTGTGTATGCGTGTGTGCATGTGTGAAGGGGGCGTGAATGTTGGGGGTTTTGAAGAGGAATGGGAGTGGGGGATTTAGGGGAGGGGGCAGGAGTGGGGAGGACTTCTATCAGTGACATTCTGTCAGTGACAGGGAAGGGATTCCCTGTCACTGGTAGTGCCTACCGCCATGGTTTTCGTGGCGGTAAGGGAGCCACAAAAACCATGATGGTAGGCAGGGTTATAATCCTGCAGGCAGTACAGTGATGGCCGCCGGGCTGGAGAATGATATCTTGGCGGTTGTGGAAAGTACCGCCAGCCTGTTTGCAGCACTTTCCACCATATTACTGCCGACTGTCAGGGTCATAATGAGGGCCATTGTCATTCCATTTCTCTCTATTCTATCAACAGAATTCCAGGATCCTTTATAAGCTATCAACAAACGGAGCAAGTAAAAAATAAATGACTGTTACTGCATAGTCAATTAAAAAATGTGTCCTGATTAACTTTTACTATAATGTTCCAAAGTTAAAAACTTAAAAGACAGAACTTTCTTTGAAATAAGTGTTCACCTTTATAAACAGTCTTTCCCTGAGAAAGTCGCATTCATTTCTCTCTTTTTCTCTGTAAAAGAAACGTGACAACACTGACCTTGAAGCAGCCAGGGGCACAGGGCCACAATAAGAATCTTACTAGTAAAGCTTCTGGGCTTTGCCTTTTCCAGATTGAAAGAAGAGATGAGCCAAAATCCTTTCTTGCAGGAAATCTGCTCACTCACATGAACAGAAACTTCAAGAATCGTCACAGGAACACTCTGACATGAGATCCAGAACTCTCAAAGCCAAGCAAGAAAATGATGATTGCTTTGGCTTAAATAGCTTTTTACTCACATTGCACTCACGTTGTTAGACACGGGAACCAAGCAGATGGAAACAAATGTGCCAAGGATGATGTTCACGTTTGAAGACTTTGGGCCATATTTATACTTTTTGACGCAAAACTGCGCTAACGCAGTTTTGCGTCAAAAAAATTAGCGTCGGCTAACGCCATTCTGAAGCGCCATGCGGGTGCCGTATTTAATCAATGACGTTAGCCGGCGTTAGCCGCCGGCGCTGCCTGGTGTGCGTGGAAAAAAACAACGTACACCAGGCAGCGCCGGCGTAGGGGGATATGGAGCTTGGGCGCCAAAAAATGGGTCAAGTCAGGCTGAGGCAAATTTGTCACCTCAACCCGATTTGCGCCATTTTTTACGACTCCCAACCCCCATAGAAATTACTCCTGTCTTAGCAAAGACAGGAGTCATGCCCCCTTGCCCAATGGCCATGCCCAGGGGACTTCTGTCCCCTGGGCATGGTCATTGGGCATAGTGGCATGTAGGGGGGCACAAATCAGGCCCCCCTATGCCACAATTTTTTTATTTAAAAATGACTTACCTGAACTTACCTTAATGTCGCTGGGATGGGTCCCTCCAGCCTTGGGTGTCCTCCTGGGGTGGGCAAGGGTGACAGGGGGTGTCCCTGGGGGCATGGGAGGGCACCTCTGGGCTCCTTCAGAGCCCACAGGTCCCTTAACGCCTGCCTTGTCCAGGCGCTAAAAAACGGCGCAAAAGCGGCCGTACGTCATTTTTTTTGACCCGCCCACTCCCGGGCGTGAATTTTGCCCGGGAGTGTAAATACGGCGCACATGCCTCGGAGTCAATTTTTTAGACGGGAACGCCTACCTTGCATATCATTAACGCCAAGTAGGTGTCCACGCAAAAAAATGACGCAAACTCCATGGACTTTGGCGCTAGACGCGTTTAACGCCAAAGTATAAATATGGAGTTCGTTTTGCGTCGGAATTGCGTCAAAAAAAACGACGCAATTCCGGCGCAAACAGAGTATAAATATGGCCCTTTGTTTGTGGGGAAGAATTTAGCATGGTTTGCTCACTGAGAAAGAACAAGTGTAGTTTTTGTATAATCAGCAACACAAACACTCACACCAAAACAATAACAAAGAAGGTTTCTCTATACTCCAGGGGGTGTACTAGAAGGGACAAGTCCTAACCATAAAAACGGTACGATATACTATATTTTCCTATCCCTTTTGATGGAGTGCTGTGTACAAGGGGACACAGACAATGCACAATGAGTGCATCTTAACAACTGCAGCATCCATCCATTACATTCCAAAGAAGTTATTGATGATGCTATTGAGTGTTTCAAATGAAACAAGCACAGGGAGCTTCCATGAGTGTGTGGGAAAAAAGATTAGAGACTCGCTATTTTCCCCAGTTGTTTTCCACTGGAGTAGGTGGTCACTGCGCTGACCAGCTCATTCAAATATCAGCAGCTCATATCTCACCTTTTATTTGAGAGTAACCTGTATGGAATTTCCTATGCAGTAAATCACATTTTAAAAACAGCAGTTAATCTTTAAAATCTCTCTGCAAGAGATGTTGTTGACAAAGTTCATGAGAAGGACAAAAACTTAGAATACACCTTGATTTATTTAATGATGTGCCCATGTGGCACTAACGAATATTGGTACCATTGTCATGGAGAAGTGGAATTTATGCTGAGAAACCTGGGTGCCCCAACCTGGTTTCTGACACTCAGTTGTGCTGAGTATGCATTGGATGACCTGCTTCAATTTTTGAGAGAGGCAAACTCAAACATAAAAGACATCAATGTAAAGACACCTGGAGAACATTTTGAATTATATCCTGCTAGGGGTTGTAGATATTTCAAACACAGGTTCCAAGCTATGCTGGCTTTTATGTGCAACAAAATAAATCCTCCTCTTAAAGAAGTGACTGAAAGAGGGAAAGAGCGCCAGGCAAGAGGTGCTGCTCATATTCACATGCTGATATGGATAAAAGACACACCCACAATTAGAGCAGACACGGATAACTCTCGGTCTTTTATAGAGCAGGGAACAAGTTTTGAGTTTCCAAACACATACATGTAGGAAGTACTGCTGTCATAAATAAAGACCCAAAGATTTTTTTTACATAAGATGTTGATTTGGATTTCCATGACTTGTCATTTCAAAAGGAAGAGTGAACAGCTTTTCAGTCAGACGTACACTGACACAGAAGTCACCAAAGAACACATATAATCTAAGAAGATCAGAGGTTTCCAAGTATACTAATGACTGCAACCCTGTGATTTTAAAAATGGGGATTGCTAATATGGACATAGAATTTGTTACAGATAACTCCATTGCTGTGCCTCGGTATGTCACATCATACATTGCAAAATCTGAAAAGACAGAGATGAAGGAGATGAGGGATGAGGTTTATGCAGAGAAGACACTTAGGAAGAAATTGTATTCCTTCCCCTTGAAAATGTTTTCCCCTAGAGAAAGGGGGAGCCTGTGCCAGGTTGAGTTTGGCATGTTTCTTCTCAAAATCAAAATGAACTATCTGGGTAAGTCTTGATCTTGGTAATACATGAAACAGAGTGCTAAAATCTTTTCCAGAAATTCAGTACCTAGCAGAGTTTGAATGACAAAGTACAGACATTAATAAATCAAATATGTTGGATACATACTATCCAAGAAGAAATCCACATCTAGAAGACAAGTACCTTTATGAAATTCTTCAAAACTACAGATATAGAATCAATCTCAGCAAAAGCATAGAAGAAAGGAAATATGCAATATGTGGATGTGACGGTTGTTTAGTCAAACATGCAAAAGAAAATCTAATTAACTTCTGAAAACTTAGTTGACAAACTCCTGACAAAAGAGAGTTTTTCTATTTATGTCTTTTTCAACTGTTCAAGCCTTGGCATACTGAATTGGAATTTCTTGGAGATTATGACTGCTGTGAAGATTCTTTTAATGCTGTCAAGGATACTATTTAGTGTTCTATTTTCACACACATTTACAACTGTTAAATGATGGGATACAACAAGACGAAATGATTGCTGCTGAGGTAGCCAAGGATAGTCCTCAGCGCCACTAAGTCTGGATCCTCTTGGACAACCTGCTACTGAAAACAAAGCTGCAATAGCTATGAATTTCGAAACTGCAATGGAACAAGTGAGACAGGAATCTGTAGTTAATTGCACAACTCAACAATGAACAGAAGGTCATTTATATCGAAGTAAAAGTAAAAATAGAACATGGATTTCTTTTTGAAATGAAAGAATGCAATTGCTCATCATTCAAGCCAAATCTTTTAAATATCAGTGACCAAGCTGGTACTGGGAAAATCTTTTTAACTAAGGTTCTCTCCACTTCCCTATAAAAGACTGCAAAATCAAATTTACTGCATGAAGTAACAGCACCCAATATCAAAGGAATAATTTTACATAGATTACTTATGCTACCGGTAGAACATGACAATAAAATGGAATAACAGACATTATCTGGTGAAGTTTGTCATAAGGTGGCAAGAGTTTTGAAGAAATTGAAGCTTTATATGATTGATGAGGTAAGCATGGTTATAAACTGAACACAATGTACGGTTTGGAGGAAAATATTTAATTGTTTTTGATGATATACTACAACTTACCCCCGTAAAAGTACAACTTGTTTTAAAAATTCTTTTACATGAAGAAACTTGAAACTCATTGGAAGTATTAACAGTGTAAACATTTGGTGATATTTCAAATACAAGGAACTTGTGAAAAATATGCGTCAAGCCTCTGACATGGAAAACAGAAACATTCTAAAGGACATTAGAGTAGGAGTTCTGACAGAGGAAGAAAAACATATGTTGGAAAGTCGACCTATTAAGAAACTTTTTTTCTATAAGAACATGGCAACAGCAATAATGTATATTTTTTGTAAAGATGGAATTCCATACTGCCTTTAATGACTACACTTCAAGAGTGTGCTGAATGATTACACTTCAAGAGTGTGCTGAATTTAATGAACAAATAATGGGAACTGGGAACTACACCGTGAGTAGCAGTCTGACACAAGTGATTATGGCGGCGCTGCTTGGGCGACTGTAGAGCTGGACCTCTCCAGAGAAGGAGGGCATGCAGGAGGGGAATGAACTGGAAAACGAATTACTTTGCAATGATCCAAACACCACTGGCATATCGAAGCTAGGCTTGTGCAGATTTGGGTTAAAGGGCTCTGCGCACCGAAGGATTTCTTCTTAAAATTGATAGCCTTGCATGGAACCTTTTTTTCTTTTATCCATTACATGGCGGCGGACAGCGCAGACCTGATGCCTGCACATGGTGCAGCCTGGGTTTTGCACTCCAGCCTCAAAAGTTAAAATGCCAAAAAGAAAACAAATTTGACCCATGACCTGCTCACCTGGCAGCCCTGATCCACTCAGAACAATTTCTTCAGCAGAGTTGGCACTGGATGTATACAGTGGCATTTTCATCCACTTCTGACATTTAAGGCAACTGCATTCTGGGACTTGTAGTTTCACTTTTAGCATTCTACATATTGGCCTCCAAGTCTCAATTTGCACGCTTCTATTTGCTGGCTGTGTTATGTACTAAAGTTGCTGCTCACGTCTGACCCCTCTAACCTGACAGCAAGCGCTATAAAGCGCCAGGGGGACACCACAGCGCGGTTATGTGCTGAACATTAAAAAGAGGCAATACGAGTCCAAGACTGTTTGGGCCCCAGGAGGCGGTCATTTGCAGCTCCAGCTGCCCCCACTCACCTGCCAGCAAGCGCTATAAAGCGCCAGGGGGACACCGCAGCACGGGACACGCTGAACATTGAAAGCGGGAGTACGACTCTCAGACCGCTTTGGGCCCCAGGAGGAGGCCATTTCCAGCTCCAGCTGCCCTCACTCACCTGCCAGCAAGCGCTATAAAGTGCCAGGGGGACACTGTAGCACTGGAAGTGCACCGGCCCCAGCAAGGGCGGGCCCGTTCACGCCTGTCGGAGCCAGAAGGAGGGTGGGCTGGGCCATCCCCTTAACATCTATCATCAAGCAGGCCAGTTGGTGTTCTACATTACTTTACATCGTACTGCTGTTTTCTTCCTCTGGGCTCTAGTGCACTCAAGTAAAAATAGGCAAAAGAAAGGTGAGCGATGTGACTTCCTCGAAAGATACTAACCCTGCAGCTTCCGTAGTATCATATCTTACCACAGCCATGTCCACATTAAACACTGAAATTGAATCGGTTGAAGAAAGACTCGGGGTATCAAGGAAAACACCTGTTTCCTCGCCCCGTCCCATGTCCAAGTCAAGTAACATTGCAACTATGGGAGGGGAGGAGGGTGGGACCCTCCTGGGAGCTAGTAAGACAATGAAGGGCCGCAAGATAACAAGCATACGAAAGGGGTGCGTCTTTCAGGACGAACTTAACATCTCCTGTGGTAGAGAGGATGACTGTCCATAATAGATAAAGACGCCATTGCTTGAGGAGAAGATACTGCTTCTCCCCCTATAAAATGGAAGAAGTCCACCCCTGCGAATTCGAGCATGTCCAAGTCAAAAGCCTCCAAATCCAATGGGTCTAAGAAGGGCAATTCCCTGTGGGAAAAAAACAGAGGGTGAAACCTGTGGGTCCCAAAGATCCTGAGACCGAACGTGGGGGCAAAGCCTACATGGAATCCATGTTAGAGAGAGCCCTTAAACCTCTAATAAACTTGTTGCAGATTATAGACTCCTCACTAAAACACTTACTAGAATCTACAAAGTGCAGCACAACCCTTACCCCAACCATGGAGCCAGACACAGTGATCTGTCTCCCAGGCACAGCAGCAGAACATTGTGCTGCGGTTCATCATAAGGCCATTATCCTAGATCAGGAGGGCCAAATAGGCTGATAAATGCTCCTATGGACCGGCCCACCAATAGCAGTAGAATTCCAGCTAAATTCTTATCTGCATCTCTAGGGAAAATGGGAGTGGACAGGCCCCTGGGAGTACAGGGCTGATGGCGTTTGAAGCACATACTTCACCCATGGAAAAGAACCTACAAACTCTGCAACATCCACCTCAATGTACCCCCTACATAATTGTGCTAAAAAATGTCGCACCCCTGTCAGTCAATACTAACAAGCAGGATGACCAACTTAAAAATAAGGTAGTCCATTGGCTAAATAAAACACTGGGGGGACAGTGAGTGCCTTTGGAGTGATATTATTGGAGTAAGTAGGGCACTTTGGCTGGTCAACAGTAAGAAAAGCCTCCCAGGTGATTGTGTGGTAGTAAATTTTTAAAATCCACAGCAGGTAGAATGGATACTGAAGCAGTGTGAAACCGTGCAGGAGAGTAATGTAAACATGCAGGCTGTACCTCTGGGCTATTTCTATTAGCCACTCAAGGGTGTCGGCAGCAAACCTGGTAATGCCCCAAAATTTGCTGCCCCCACTCAGAACAGATATAGGGGGTCATTCCAACCCTGGCGGTCGGTGTTAAAGCGGCGGCCAACCCGCAAACAGGCAGGCGGCCCAAAAAATTGAATTCCGACCCTGGCGGGAACCGCCAACACAGCCCGCCACTTTAACACTCCGACCGCCACGGCGGTACAGACAAGCAGCGCGGCGGTCACCGCCAACAGACAGGCGGCAGACAATGTACCGCCCACCCTATCACAACTCACCAATCCGCCACCTTTTCCGGGGCGGGAGCCCCGCTCATAAAAACACGGCAGAAACAGACTACGAACGGGAAAACGCTCACCTCTACACACTCCACGAGGAATCTGGACAGCATGGAACCAGAACTACACATCCTACCAGCAATTGTCTACCTGCTCGTCTACCAGGAGCACGAACGCCGGCACAGAAGACAACGGTGAGTACTGCACCTACGACACAGGGGAGGGGGGAGGAGAAAAAATTACGGGCACACACATACGCGACACCCCCCCCAACTACCTACACACCAATGCAGAGCAACAACTCAGAGTGACACCTCCCAAGCCCCCTGGAAGAATACAACGACAAAATAATATGTTATTGAAATACAAATATATTGTAAGGCTAAGTAAATAAGTAAGTCGAACATCCCATAACTACATACACATATGTATATTGTCCCGTCAGAATTGGCTTTCTGTCATTGTATGTGGGCCAATGGTCCTCAACACATGGGCAAAGCCCACACATGAGACCCGAATCCATTGGAGAGAACACTGCAGGGGCATCAGACAGGAAAACTACAGGCACCTCAGGGGGAAGGGAAGGGGGTCCACCTCAGTCACATGAGTCCACGACGCCAGATCCACGAGGGGCCTCCACGGCCACTGTTCAATCCTGGGGAGTGCAAAGCCACAGTCTCTCAAGTCTCTACAGTGGGTGCTTGCCCACTGTGCCATCCTGGGGAGTGCAAAGCCACAGTCTCTCAAGTCTCTACAGTGGGTGGGTTGCCCACTGTGCCATCCTGGGGAGTGCAAAGCCACAGTCTCTCAAGTCTCTACAGTGGGTGGGTTGCCCACTGTGCCATCCTGGGGAGTGCAAAGCCACAGTCTCTCAAGTCTCTACAGTGGGTGGGTTGCCCACTGTGCCATCCTGGGGAATGCAAAGCCACAGTCTCTCAAGTGGATGACAGACTCCAGCGGTACTGGAGGACTCTTGGTGCCCAGAGTGTATTGTGCAGCCCTGTCCGACACTGATCCGGGCCTGCCCCTTCTGCCAATGTGTCAGCGGTGCTTGAGATGAAGGGCCCAGCGGAGCGGTGCAGAGACGGCGGTGCCCAGCGGAGCGGTGCTTGAGTTGAAGGGCCCAGCGGAGCGGTGCTTGAGATGAAGGGCCCAGCGGAGCGGTGCAGAGACGGCGGTGCCCAGCGGAGCGGTGCTTGAGTTGAAGGGCCCAGCGGAGCGGTGCTTGAGATGAAGGGCCCAGCGGAGCGGTGCTTGAGATGAAGGGCCCAGCAGAGCGGTGCAAAGACGGCGGTGCCCAGCGGAGCGGTGCTTGAGTTGAAGGGCCCAGCAGAGCGGTGCTTGAGATGAAGGGCCCAGCGGAGCGGTGCTTGAGTTGAAGGGCCCTGTTCAGCGGTTCTTGAGACGGCGGTGCCTTGTTCAGCAGTGCATGTCTTGAAGGGCCCTGTTCAGCGGTTCTTGAGACGGTGGTGCCCTGTTGAGCGGTGCTTGTCTTGAAGGGCCCTGTTCAGCGGTGCTTGTCTTGAAGGGCCGTGTTCAGCGGTTCTTGAGAAGGCGGGGCCCTGTTCAGCGGTGCATGTCTTGAAGGGCCCTGTTCAGCGGTTCTTGAGACGGCGGTGCCCTGTTCAGCGGTGCATGTCTTGAAGGGCCCTGTTCAGCGGTTCTTGAGACGGCGGTGCCCTGTTGAGCGGTGCTTGTCTTGAAGGGCCCTGTTCAGCGGTTCTTGAGACGGCGGTGCCCTGTTGAGCGGTGCTTGTCTTGAAGGGCCCTGTTCAGCGGTGCTTGTTTTGAAGGGCCCTGTTCAGCGGTTCTTGAGACGGCAGGGCCCTGTTCAGCGGTGCATGTCTTGAAGGGCCCTGTTCAGCGGTTCTTGAGACGGCAGTGCCCTGTTGAGCGGTGCTTGTCTTGAAGGGCTATGTTCAGTGGTGCTTGTCTTGAAGGGCCCTGTTCAGCGGTTCTTGAGACGCCGGGGCCCTGTTCAGCGGTGCATGTCTTGAAGGGCCCTGTTCAGCGGTTCTTGAGACGGCGGTGCCCTGTTGAGCGGTGCTTGTCTTGAAGGGCCCTGTTCAGCGGTGCTTGTCTTGAAGGGCCCTGTTCAGCGGTTCTTGAGACGGCGGGGCCCTGTTCAGCGGTGCATGTCTTGAAGGGCCCTGTTCAGCGGTGCTTGTCACGGCAGGGACCTGTTCAGAGGTGCTTGTCACGGCGGGGCCCTGTTCAGCGGTGCTTGTCTTGAAGGGCCCTGTTCAGCGGTGCTTGTCACGGCGGGGCCCTGTTCAGCGGTGCTTGTCTTGAAGGGCCCTGTTCAGCGGTGCTTGTCACGGCGGGGCGCTATTCAGCGGTGCTTGTCTTGAAGGGCCCTTTTCAGCAGTGCTTGTCTTGAAGGGCCCTGTTCATCGGTGCTTGTCACGGCGGGGCCCTGTTCAGCGGTGCTTGTCACGGCGGGGCCCTGTTCAGCGGTGCTTGTCTTGAAGGGCCCTGTTCAGCGGTGCTTGTCTTGAAGGGCCGTGTTCAGCGGTTCTTGAGAAGGCGGGGCCCTGTTCAGTGGTGCATGTCTTGAAGGGCCCTGTTCAGCGGTTCTTGAGACGGCGGTGCGCTGTTCAGCGGTGCATGTCTTGAAGGGCCCTGTTCAGCGGTTCTTGAGACGGCGGTGCCCTGTTGAGCGGTGCTTGTCTTGAAGGGCCCTGTTCAGCGGTTCTTGAGACGGCGGTGCCCTGTTGAGCGGTGCTTGTCTTGAAGGGCCCTGTTCAGCGGTGCTTGTTTTGAAGGGCCCTGTTCAGCGGTTCTTGAGACGGCGGGGCCCTGTTCAGCGGTGCATGTCTTGAAGGGCCCTGTTCAGCGGTTCTTGAGACGGCAGTGCCCTGTTGAGCGGTGCTTGTCTTGAAGGGCTATGTTCAGCGGTGCTTGTCTTGAAGGGCCCTGTTCAGCGGTTCTTGAGACGCCGGGGCCCTGTTCAGCGGTGCATGTCTTGAAGGGCCCTGTTCAGCGGTTCTTGAGACGGCGGTGCCCTGTTGAGCGGTGCTTGTCTTGAAGGGCCCTGTTCAGCGGTGCTTGTCTTGAAGGGCCCTGTTCAGCGGTTCTTGAGACGGCGGGGCCCTGTTCAGCGGTGCATGTCTTGAAGGGCCCTGTTCAGCGGTTCTTGAGACGGCGGTGCCCTGTTGAGCGGTGCTTGTCTTGAAGGGCCCTGTTCAGCGGTGCTTGTCTTGAAGGGCCCTGTTCAGCGGTTCTTGAGACGGCGGGGCCCTGTTCAGCGGTGCATGTCTTGAAGGGCCCTGTTCAGCGGTTCTTGAGACAGCGGTGCCCTGTTGAGCGGTGCTTGTCTTGAAGGGCCCTGTTCAGCGGTGCTTGTCTTGAAGTGCCCTGTTCAGCAGTTCTTGAGACGGCGGGCCCTGTTCAGCGGTGCATGTCTTGAAGGGCCCTGTTCAGCGGTTCTTGAGACGGCGGGGCCCTGTTCAGCGGTTCTTCACATGTGTCTCCAGGGCACCAGATCCGGCCAATATATGTTGTTCACTCGCCATCCGACTTCTCGCTTGCTGGACCCTCCTGTGCTGGTGTCCCGTGCCCGTGGGTGTCCTCCTTCACCCCCGGAATGGGGCTAGTGGGGCCCTCCTGGGCAGCTCGCCTGCTGCCGGACTTGTCAGCCGTGCTGCCCTTGCCATCCTTGCCTGATCCTCTGTGGCCCTTGCCTCCCTTTGGAGATGTGCCAGGTGGCACCCCACTCCCTGACGGTGCCAGGGTGGTGCCTGTGGAGGCTGCCGTCTCTGTCCTCTCGCGCCGGCCCTTGACTTTTTTCGATCTTTTCCCAGGGGGTGGGCTGGCTGTCCCTTTGCTGCTGGCCGATGTAGCTGCCCTCGAAGGTGGGGGACTCCAATATCCCTGGACTATGGTCCTTGTAGGTCCAGGGGTTGTGGTGGCTGAGGTGCAGATTGGACTTTTACGAGATGGAGGGGGTGGGTCAGGTGATGGAAAGAGGTTAATTTTGGAGAGGAAAAACTTTTTAGGAGCAATGGGAAGGGTAGGTGCAGTGGGTATGGGAGTGGAGGAAGAGGATGTGGTTGTAGGAGAGTCAAGTGTGCTGTCTTTGGGTGCAGGTGCTTGTGACGGAGGCTGTCGTGAGGTGGATGGCAGTTGGGTGGGTGGCTGCCTGCGTTTGTGTGGTTTGGAAGAGGGGGTGACAGACACACTGGGAGAGGACACAGGGGACGTGTAAATGGCAGTGGGGGTGGTGACTGCACGTGTGCGGAGTGTTCTGGTGGGTGTGCTGGTGATGGACATAGTGGCTGATGAAGTGGTGCATGCAAGTGTGAGTTGGGTCGTCACAGAGAGGGAGGAGGGAGACGAGGAGGAGGGGGACACAGAGGAGGCAGTGGCTGTTGGCATGTCTGCATGTGGATGTTGCTTGTGTGAATGCTTCTGTGATGTGTGGTGCTTATGTTTGGATGAGCTGACCTTGGGTGTTAAGGTGTGTGCAGGCTGGTCTGTAGGTGTGTCTGGGATAGGCAGAGGAACAGGGGAGTGGGACTGGCTGGAGGGAGTTGGAGGAGGGAGGCAGGAGACAGGGACAATGGCTGCCGTCAGTGCTGAGGCCAGAGCGTTGAACGATCGTTGATGGGCAGCCTGACCCGAATGAATGCCCTCCAGGTATGCATTTCTCCGATGCACCTCCCTTTCCATCCCCTGGATGGCATTCAAAAGGGTAGACTGCCCAACAATGAGCGTCCGGAGGAGGTCAATGACCTCCTCACTGAGGGCAGCAGGGGTAACTGGGGCAGGGCCTGAGGTGCCTGGGGCGAAGGAGATGCCCACCTTGGTGTGCGAGTGGGCACGGGGCGAACGCTGAGGGGCTGCTGGGAGGGCGGAGCTGGTGCGCTGGGTGGCGGCTGTACCTGTTGTTACGGTGGGCACAGATGTTGCCGCCACCATAAGGGAGCTCCCTTCCGAGGACGTGTCGGTGTCGCTGATGTCTCCACGTGTCCCCGTTGTGGAGCCCCCCTCACCCTCCGTCTCACTGGTGAAATCAGAGTCGGTTGCATGGCCCTCCGAGGCCATGTGAGATGCAGCTCCCTCATGCTCCAATGCCACTTCTCCTCCACCAGATGATGCTAATGCACACATGAACAGGAAGAGCAGACCAAAAAAGGGGGGGTGGAAAATAAAGACATGTTGAGTGCATGCATTGGCAACACAGTTGGCGGAGAGGACAGACACAGAGGCCCCCTGCACTACGCTGCACACTTGGGGTACACTACTCAATCATTGGGACTTGGCCTACAAGCCTATGGACGACAACTGCACACATAGGTGACACAGGGCCATGGATAGCTGTACTTGGAACCCTACAGAGGTGGGGGGCGGGGGCACAGGGCCATGCCTTACGGAGGGGCTTAGCCTACAAAAATCGCCCTGGCCTTGGGATACCCACAGCCCTCCTCCCCCACCCTGACACCTCCACTGCACGCATAGTCAGCAGAATGAGAGTGTACTCACCCCCTTGTGTCTGCTGTGATGTCCTCACGTGCCCATCCAAATCTGGGTAGGCCACCGCCAGGATCCGAGACATCAGGGGGGTCAATTGACGTGTGGCACCCCTCCTACGTTGGGAGGCCATCCCCAGCAGAGCCTCCGCGGTCTTTCTGCTCCCGCGGCGGATGTCCTCCCACCTCTTGCGGCAGTGGGTGCCCCGTCTGTTGTGTACCCCCAGGGTCCGGACGTCCTTGGCGATGGCACGCCAAATGTCGACTTTCTGATGGGCGTTGACCTATGTGACACGTACAGGGAGAGAAATTATAATATCATCATTTTCTGCATGGTCGATGTGAGTGTCCCCCCATCCCCACCCTTGCCATGTGGCACATGCTCTCATCTGTCGTTTGATGCATGCCTCATACGCTCCCCTCCGCACCATCGTTCATTCACCCCACTCAACCCAGGCATTGCCCACAAAGCATGGTCCCAGTGTACTAACCTGTTGGTCTGGAGGACCGTAGACTAGCGCATACTGGGGGAGGACCCCATAAACAAGTTTCTCCAATTCCTCAGATGTGAAGGCAGGGGCCCTTTCCCCAGTCGCAGCAGCCATTGTCTCTTCCAGACCGAGGTCACAGCAGCACTTGCAGTATGGGTCCTCTCCTGTGGATGATCAGGTCTCGAGTGATTAAGCAGATAGAAAATGGCGGTCGCGACCGCCGGCGCACATCATCATTGGCTCCTGAGACCCATAGGGTTCAATGTTAACCAATGCTGCTTTGCGCCGCGGTCTTCGACCGCCTACCGCCACGGTGTGCCACGCAAGCGCATTGACCTCACATCCCATTGTCACACTTCACAGGTCAGGCAGCCGCCATTTCAAGGGCCCACATGGCTTAATTTCTACTGCGTCACACAGGCCTAGGCCTTGCATTGCCACTCATACAAGCCATTCAATGCATAGCGAATCGTGTTCTGTGCAAGCTGTGGTTACGTACCTGTGGGTTGCTTGACTCTGTGCTCCATGTTGTCCTTCCTAGGCACCATCCGCTGGGACTTGCGAGGAGATGGAGGAATGTTCCCGTGTACAGACCGCTGGTGGACCTGTCGACAATGGAAGAAAGACATGTCATACTGACATACAGACTTGACCGAGCCACTATACAGGAACTGTGTGCCCAGCTGGAGCCAGACCTGATGTCACCCATTCGCCAACCCACAGGTGTTGTAATTTAGCAGTGATTAGATTAAGCATTAGCAGAAGACATCTTGTATTTAGTAACTATTGTGAACATTTTGCGGAATCCATTTTGTATTCATGGCAGCCATTTTCTCTGCTACTTGCTGCCATGTGCTCACCATGTGCTCTGTCCTACCTTTCTGTTAACTGCTCTTGAAATCTGCCTAGTGACAAGTTATATTTAGCATCTCTTACTTTCGCACATGCTCAGTAAGGTCTGCAGCTGTTAGTCCTTGGAAACTGTTAGCTCCTCCTACCTGTCGACTGTGCATTTTCCACATGACTTTACATGTATACAAGTCTTGTTTCCATAATTGTACCATCTCCTTTTAGCCCCTGTGTGGGAAAAGGACCATGCTCTCTCAGTTCAGTGTGCTACTTCAGACATTACCCTAGGGTGCTGTTTGAACTGTAGTACCACCTCATGAGGTTAATAAACTTTTGTCTTTTATTCCAGTTTCTGTGCCAACTTCTTCCTACATGGTCTGAGGACTTTGTGCAGAGAAAGGTGAACCCCTTGCACTAGTAGGCCTTGCTGAGGCTTACTTCAACAAATTGGCGCCCGAACAGGGACTCATCGGCGACTCGGATGCCCAACGGATTGGTTGCGACGAAGGATTGGAATCTCGCTGCGGACGATCAATGCCTGAGGAGACCCGAGTCTTGGCAACCACAGCGTTTTTCCCTTCTTTCTGATTTGACCATCCAGGTGGCGCCGGTCCTCGACTGAGATCCTTTTTGTTCATTCGTCATGCAGTGACCATTTGGTCGCTTTTAGAACTTGGCAGTTGGAACCTGGACACCCTGTGATTGGTAAGAGCCGTTTTACGGCACTTGCTGTGGGTTTTGATGCCTGTGTTTGGTAATGTAGTTTAGCACTACTTACTGTGGCTCTCGTGATTTGGATGACTAGTCAATTTGTATTCTTTGGATTTGATATATAAATTGCAATTTATATAGGCAGGTAATGAGGAGAATTTTCTCCAATTTAATTTTGATTTGAACGGCACCTTAAGTGCTACTTTGACTATAATATTGCATATTCTGCACTATTTTTGGCATGCCTGTTTTTAGCGCACTTCGTAGGATGTGTTGCTTTTGTAATGGTACCAATTTGAGATTGGAAGAATCGCAACCGGCACCCCCAGAGGGGACGTCAAATAGAGATATGTATGTTAAACATTGTCTTTCTTCTATAATGTACAGCACATTATGGAATAAATACACCCGCGCGGATCCTGAGTTACGTTGGCCTATGCATGGGTCATTTGATTTGCGAAAGATTGAGTATGTGGAACAATGCATGTGTAAGCAAAAGTCTAGGCAAGATATGTTTGACTGTGTACGAATGTGGGAGAAAGAAGCGTGTGGACGAGTGAAGCGTGAGCAAGCCTTGCTTGAGAAAGAGCAGCGGAAGAATGTATATGTGAAAGCAATGGAAATGAGAAAGAAAGAAATAAATGACTTAAAGGAGCTAGAAGAGAAAGAACGTAAGCTACAGGTAACTGGCCAATACACTGTTAGGCAACCTCTCTATCCTATCCTAAATGAACCACATGATGATTTATTCTTACTAGATCGCCCTCCACCTCCGTATGTCGTCCCTTCTGCCCCTCATGAGTTACCTAAAGTCTCCAGTTCGGAGCAACAGAAGATGCGGGACAGTCGCTCTATGCTGCCTGCTGACCATGCGTCTGAGCTTAGATCTATTGCTCGTAAAACAATTCGTAGCGTTGTTTCTGCTTCTGAACTTTTAGACAACATGAAAGGGTGGACAAAAAAAGGAGCAGCTATATTTTACTGAGGCATTTGGCTCAGAAGTTATTGAACTATATCGGAAATATTCTGATGAGTTAGAGCCCGATGATGTAGCAGCTGATCATAAGCAAATGCGTGATGGTCTTTTTGTTTTGTCCCAGGTGGCTGATGCAAGCAGGCGTTTAATGAAATTACGTATTGTGGCAGTCCGTTTGCAAGAAGAGAAAAGGGCTCCGGACGCAGTTGCACGAGCATCTCAGACCGAAGGGGCGCAAGGTTCCATCTTTGAAACAGATAAGACTATGATAGTTCACGCGAAACCAATGCGGGAGGCCGCGCCTTCGTATGTTCCTCCTAAAGGATTGGGTACAAATGATGATAAAACTTCTGTTGATGCTAAGGGTTATTTTATTTAAAATTGGGTGTGTACTCCTTGGAATAGGGCAGATGTAATGGCACTTAAAACAGCATTACCTGACCCGCGGAAAAATCCAGCCGCCTTTTATGAGGAAGTTGAGGGAGCAATTAGTTCTTGTACTATGACTTTGGCTGACATTGATTTATTTTTCGGATTGATATTACCGCCAGATATGTGGAGAACTGTTCGTAAAATTGATGATCGTACAGTTTGTGGGGCATCATGGAAAGAAATAGAACAGATGGACGGGGATAGGGAACCTGTGAAAAAGCCATATCAGTTGATTCTAGATCTTCCTGCAGCCATATTAGTTAAGTTGAAAACGATTATTCCCCCTAAAAAGATAGATTGGACTGTTTTAGCGTCTTGTAAACAAAAAGCAGATGAATCGGTTTGAAGAAGCATTTCATGATTTTAGCGGTCAGTCATTGTCAGATGATACGGGCAGACATTTGTTCGTCGATAAATATGTTGCAAATCTGTTACCAGGAATAGCTAGTCATCTAAAAGCTATTGAAAGTTCATGGACTACCTCTACTCCGGTTTCTCTTTTGACTATGGCTCAGTATTATGAACGACAGGAATTAGAAGCAAAAGGTAGCGAGGAGAAAAAGATTAAAGAATTAAAGACGAAGGTTATGTTGGCTCAAGCTTATGGTCCGCCTTTTAGAGGTAGTGATAGAGGTGGACGTGGATCTTATGGTTCTTCTTACACTCGTTCGAATTTGTCTGATGATCAGTGTGTGTATTGTAAGAAATTTGGGCACTGGGCTGCCGATTGTCCAGCACTACGTGTTCAGCAGTGTTCACGTGGTCGGAGACAAATGAGAAATCGCTCAGGATATTCAGGACCTAGAAGAAGCACAAATGATCATGCTAGGGTTGATGCTAATACACGAGGGCAGGATGGGTTGAACACTTTTGATAGACGGAACCAATACCAGATGTCTGATCATGTGCAGCCTGATTTCCAAGATTCTGCTTATGCATAGGATTGCCTAGGATGGGGTAAGGAATCAGTTGAAGTTCCAGTAGATCAGAAGGGTCCCTATGTTACAGCACATGTTTTGGGTCTTACTGATCAGTTTCTGGTTGATACAGGAGCTACTCGTAGCGCCTTGTCTAAACAATTGATTCCAAGGGCTCCCCTGTCTGGCTTAACCATTACATCGATAGGTTTCGATGGAACACCTTCCCCTAGCCCATTGTCACAACCACTTGCATTCCATGTTGATAAATTTACTGCTCCATGTCCATTTTTGCATTCTCCAAATACACCAGACAATATTGTGGGTCTTGATATGCTCAAGTATTTCAGGGCTACAATACGATGCTCTCCTGAAGGGGTGCGTGTTATTTTAAATGGTAATCATCCTGTGATGGAAAGAGTTTGTCTTGTTAAAGAGGATGTTGCATTAGCTTCACTCCCTAGTACTTTGTGGGCTACTTCAGATACTGATGTGGGACAAATGATTATTCCACCGGTACATATTAGTGTCAAGGAGAGAGCTGTATTGCCACGTTTGCCTCAATACAAAATTTCACAGGAGGGCGAAGAAGCACTCACACGAATTGTGCATGATCTTATTGCAGTTGGAGTTGTCGAGGAAGTTCTGTATAATGTTTGTAACAGTCCGATTCTTCCTATTCTGAAAAAGGATACTGATACTAGGATTTACCGATTCATTATTGATTTACGAGAAGTCAATAAGATTGTGATACCACAATATCCTGTGGTATCTGACATCACGACACTCCTTACTTTGGTTCCCCCGACAGCAACTACGTTCTCTGTGATAGACTTGAAGAATGCTTTCTTTTCGATCCCTATTCATCCTGACAGCCGATATTTGTTTGGTTTTACTTTGAATAAATGATCATATAGATTTTGCAGAGTTCCTCAAGGCTATACGGAGAGTCCAAGTATTTATAGTCAGGCGTTAAAACGACAACTTGATTCCTTTGTTTTGTCTGTAGGTGTGGCTCTCATACAATATGTTGATGATATTTTGTTGGCAGCTGATACCCCGGAGCAATGTGAAAAGTGCACTTTGTCCTTACTTTCTTTTCTTGCTTCACACCATCATAAAGTGTCACGAAAGAAATTGCAATATTGTAGACCAAAGGTAACCTATTTAGGTCACCTTTTGTCTAAGGAGGGCCGTGCACTTACATCAGATCGTATTCAAGCAATTTTAGACACACCAGTACCCTCTACTCAGAAAGATGTTCGTGCATTCCTTGGTCTTACTTCTTTTTGTAGGCAATGGATATTAGGGTTTTCACACATTGCCAAACCTTTGCTAGCGCTTTTGACTAAAGATTCTCCAATGCCCCTCCCATGGACAGATGAATGTGAGACTGCTTTCCGGCAGCTGCGACAAGCCGTTTGTTCTGCACCAGTGTTAGGTACTCCAGATTACATGAAGCCTTTTGCACTTTACGTACACGAGAAAGATGGATGTGCATTGTCAGTTTTAGTACAGACACATGGCGATAAGCAGGGTCTCTGTGCATATTTTTCAGCAGTACTTGATCCTGTCGCTCGAGCGTTGCCCGGGTGTTTTCGTTCAGTTGCCGCAACCGCTGTCTCAATACGTCAGAGTGAAAGGATAGTTTTGTCACATAAGCTGTTGGTGCTAGTACCCCATGCGGTTGATGCTCTTTTAAATCAAACAAAGACACAACATTTAACTAGCGCCCGTATGACAGGTTATGAGTTGACATTGTTGGCTCCTCACATTACACTGAAGAGATGTGCGACACTAAATCCAGCTACTTTGTTGCCATATCCGGTGACTCAGCCTCAGTCACAAGAAACACATGATTGTATATTCCTTACCGAAGAACAGACAAAGGGTCGTGTTGATTTACAAGATACGCCCCTTTTAGATGTAGACGGGGAACTGTGGGTTGATGGGTCTTGTTTGAAATTGCCAGATGGTACGACCTCAGCTGCATATGCAATCACCACAATACACACGGTAGTGGAGACAGCTCGTATACCACAGAAGTCAGCACAAGCAGCTGAACAAATAGCTTTGACACGAGCAAGTGTGAACATTTAAACAGACAGCTGCTATGGTTTTGGAGTGGCTCATGATTTTGGTTTGCTTTGGAAGGAGAGAGGTTTTCTCACATCCCACGGGATGCAGATAATGCAAGGAGAATTAGTGCATAACCTCTTGACTGCATTGACATATCCAAATAAACTAGCTATTGTGAAATGTAGTGCACATAAGAAAGTGACCGATAAGATAGGGCAAGGTAATGCTCTTGCAGACTGTGTAGCACGTGAGACTGCGATGCAGTGAAGTACTACTTCTATGTATGTAGTGAAGTCACAAGCTGAACGTTGGCATAATGCTAGACAAGACGTATTAGATATACAGAAATCTGCTTCTGTGAAAGAACGTGAGCAATGTTCTAAAGATGGAGAATTTGATGATGAGGGCTGTTGGCGGAATAAGCAGATGGATAAATGGAAATTGCCTATAGCTTTTGTACAACCTATGGTTCAGATGGCACATGGTCTGGCACATGTTGGAGCTTCAACAATAACGAAGTTGCTTACGCAAGTTTGGGAGCATCCAGAAATTTCCAGTACAGCTAAGAGAGTAGTACAGTCTTGTTTGATCTGCTTACAATACAATCCTGGAAAAGTGACACGTACTCCTGCAGGAGGGTTTGCTACACCAACTGCACCTTTTGAAGTTCTACAAATGGATTATATTCAGCTTGAACGCTGCAACAATTTAAAGTATGTCTTGGTGGTGGTTTGTGCCTTCAGTAAATGGATAGAGGCGTACCCCACAAAGGATAATACTGCCATTACCACAGCGAAGGTGCTTTTGAAAGAATTTTTCCCTAGGTTTGGTGTTTGCAGACTTTTATGGAGTGATAACGGACCTCATTTTGTTGGGGAAGTTATTAAGTATGTCCTGAAAGGATTAGGGATCAAACAGAAGTTCCATGCGGTTTTCCACCCACAATCAGCAGGGTTGGTGGAAAGGTATAATGCTACATTGAAGCTGAAATTAGCGAAGATACAGGCTTCCACATCCTTAACTTGGCCGGATGCATTACCATTGGCATTATTGTCTATTAGGTCAGTGCCACACTCCCGACTTGGCCTTAGCCCCTATGAAGTAGTATTTGGGAGACCAATGAATATTTGGGGAGTTCCTAAACCAAAATCTGTATATGATGTACCTTGTGTCCTGATGAATGATTATTTGGCACAGTTAACCGACAATTTGGTTTCTATTCATCAACAGGTTCGAGAAGCACTTCCTGACAGATCTACAGGTGAAGGCCATGAACTCCGACCTGGTGACCAGGTGATGATTAAGTCTTTTGAAAGATCAAGCAGCTTGGAACCAAGGTGGCGAGGCCCAGAACAGGTGCTCCTTGCGACAAGGACAGCAGTTCGAGTGACGAACCGAAAGAATTGGGTCCATAGTACTCACTGCAAGAGGGTGCTACCTACCTTGGGGGAACCTGCTGTGCTGACCGATCATCGAGAGATTTTGACTACAGAGAAAGGCCGTGCTACATCACCTGACAAATCTGCAGAGGTCTTCCCGGACCATACGACTTCTGGAGTGTTGCGATATAATTTGAGACCAAGGAAAGAATCTGAAAATTGTTTTGAAAAGACTGGTTGAGCTACCGCCCTGGGTTAGTGAAACGGAGAGCCAATGTGGCAAGGGGGGTGGATCCGCCGTGCATTAGAGTAGTGACACCCGTCTTGGCCTGTGGTGAAGAAATCAGCGGCTGCCCAGGGATAAGAGCTCCAACAATTGTTTTTAATTCATTTCTTAAAGGGTCGATTATCACTGTTGCTAAAATGAATAACAAATTGATCATTAGTATTATGGGGTTTGTTGTTTTGGTGGTTACAGCAACAATCACCTGGTTTATTGAAAAGAAGTCTCCTGCTCGTGAGTTTTTTGTTGCCACTACTCCAGTACCAGAGGATCACTATTACTTTACGCTTCCCTATCAGGAGCAGAAGCACCGTCAATCGTACTTCAATAATACTTTCATTCAGATGTTGCATCATACTCATAATGCTACAAATACTACTAACTGTTGGGTATGTGGAATGATACCTGCGCATCAAAAGAAAGGAGGAACACCTTTCATTCCTCTTCCTTTTTCACACAATGGTTCTTGTCAAGCTTGGTACATGCTTTTGTTTGCATCTGGAAAACGTACAGAGGGCGGACTTCTTTTTCGCCTTAATAAAGTGTGCTACCAAGACAAAGATGGGTATCCCCAAGCTAAAGGAACTAAATGGGAATCGGAAGAGTATCAACCGGACAATGTTTCAATACCATATGTCTTCACAAATATACAAGACTCTGACAAGAAAGAACAATTTGTGATTTCTGTTACAAAAACTAAAGCAGATTTATGTATATGAAGCATTGGACGAATTCCATTAGAGATAAGCGATTGTACCTTGATTTTAACTATTGAGAGTGTAAATAATAGTAGTTTTTCAGCTTCACATAATACATATTTTGTTTGTGGTAACTATGGATATTACCAACTACCTGTTGGGTGGTCAGGTGTGTGTTATGTATCTTTTCTATTACCCCCTCTGTTTTTGGCTCCTGCATCATATCACCGAGATTTAAAACTGTTCAATGACATCATTAACAATAGATATAAAAGGGAAATAAGTACAAATGAGGTAGACCAAACGGATACTAGCCTGCAACAATATGTTGATTTTAATTTAGGATTGTTCCCCTTTGTAGGTGTTGCGTTAAACAGTAGGAAAGTGAGACAATTGACTAGGGTTGTGGAAGCTGTTACCAATCAGGCAGCTCTGGCACTTGGGAATATTACTGAGGAGCTCCAAGTTGCGAGGATTGTAGCGCTCCAAAATCGTATGGTACTAGATGTGATATTAGCTGATCGAGGTGGTGCATGTCGAATCATCGGTAGTAGTTGTTGTGTTTTTATCCCAGATCACTCACCTTCAGTATATGATGCAATATCTAAATTGCATAAAATTGCTGCAGAAATCCATACAGAGACTGGTACTTGGACTTTTTCTGGATGGTTTTGGGCTCTTGTTTCCGCCTGGGGCTGGAAACTACTGACTATCCTGTGTGTAATAATTGCAATATTTTTTACATGCTGAATCTGTATTCAGAGTGGTCCAATGTTCTGCTCCATGTGTATTACTGCTTGTATGCCTACCAAAAGAAATATTACAGAAATGAAGGCACAACATATGTTAGATAAGGAAATAGCTGAAATGATGAGCATAAATATACAGGATGAATATTTAGATTATCCCAGAAAGACGAACATCTTCAGCTAATGCTGAAAGGGTTGTCTGTTGTAATTTAGCAGTGATTAGATTAAGCATTAGCAGAAGACATCTTGTATTTAGTAACTATTGTGAACATTTTGCGGAATCCATTTTGTATTCATGGCAGCCATTTTCTCTGCTACATGCTGCCATGTGCTCACCATGTGCTCTGTCCTACCTTTCTGTTAACTGCTCTTGAAATCTGCCTAGTGACAAGTTATATTTAGCATCTCTTACTTTCGCACATGCTCAGTAAGGTCTGCAGCTGTTAGTCCTTGGAAACTGTTAGCTCCTCCTACCTGTCGACTGTGCATTTTCCACATGACCTTACATGTATACAAGTCTTGTTTCCATAATTGTACCATCTCCTTTTAGCCCCTCTGTGGGTATAAAAGGACCATGCTCTCTCAGTTCAGTGTGCTACTTCAGACATTACCCTAGGGTGCTGTTTGAACTGTAGTACCACCTCATGAGGTTAATAAACGTTTGTCTTTTATTCCAGTTTCTGTGCCAACTTCTTCCTACATGGTCTGAGGACTTTGTGCAGAGAAAGGTGAACCCCTTGCACTAGTAGGCCTTGCTGAGGCTTACTTCAACACAGGGATTCCCCCTCTGGTGCAGGTGCTGTCAGTACTCCATTTTTTGGCAAGTGGATCATTCCAAACAACAGTGGCCATTTCATCAGGGATATCTCAGCCTATGTTTTCTAAGGTTTTGTCCAGAGTATTGTCTGCCCTGATGAAATACATGCGGAGCTACATTGTTTTCCCTGAGGTGGGCGATTTGGCTACAGTGAAGGGTGATTTCTATGCCCTTGGACATATTCCCAACATCATTGGTGCCATTGATGGGACCCATGTGGCTTTGGTTCCCCCCAGTGAAAGTGAGCAGGTGTACAGGAACAGAAAAAGTTATCATTCGATGAATGTTCAGGTGGTCTGTTTGGCTGACCAGTACATCTCCCATGTAAATGCCAAGTTCCCTGAGTCAGTGCATGACGCGTACATCATGCGAAATAGCAGCATCCCTTATGTGATGGAACAGCTACAGAGACACCGTGTGTGGCTAATTGGTGACTCTGGTTACCCCAACCTGTCGTGGCTACTGACCCCAGTGAGGAATCCCCGGACCAGGGCAGAGGAACGGTACAATGAGGCCCATGGCCGGACTAGGAGGGTGATCGAGCGGACCTTTGGCCTCCTGAAGGCCAGGTTTAGGTGCCTGCATATGACAGGTGGATCCCTAATGTACTCACCGAAGAAGGTGTGCCATATCATCGTGGCCTGCTGTATGCTTCACAACCTGGCTTTGCGACGCCAGGTGCCTTTCCTGCAGGAGGATGGTCCAGATGGTGGTGTTGTAGCAGCTGTGGAGCCTGTGGAGAGTGAAGAGGAGGAAGACAATGGGGACGACACAGACAACAGGGACACAGTGATACAACAGTATTTTCAATGACACACAGATAAGAATCAACACCGGCATTTTACATGTACTTACAGTCTCCTGCCTCTCTACTGTCTGTGTTTCCCCCAAGTTTCTGTTAACTGAGTTGTGACTTTCCCTTCCGTTTTCAGAGATGTGGGCCCCACCGCGTGACCTCTGCTTTGTTTGCCCATGGACTACAGCTGTGTGACAGTGGTATGTTGTCATCACAATGTAACTGAACATTTTGGCACCGTTATGTCTAATACATTTGTTTAAAATACAAGCAGACTCCAGATATTTTTTGTGCAATAAGTGATTTTATTAAAGTGCTAAATTTAGGGACATGGTTGAAAAACGGTGATGGGTGATAGTGGAGTAATGTCCATGGCAGAGTCCAGTTTTCAGTCTCACAGGTGCATTGTCCATATGCCTGTGAAAGGATGGAGCAGGGGCAGTTTAAGGTTGGACAGGGTGACAATGTGGGACAGTGGGATGACATCAGGGGGTATCCTTTGCTGGCGGGGGTCTTGGCTTCCTACTCTGTCTTCTTCTGAGATCTCAGGCCCCGCTTGCGGGGTGGTTCTTCTTCTGCAGGAGGTGGGGTTCTGGTGGCCTGTCGTTGTAAGGGGGCCTCCTGTCCACTAGCGCCGGCGGAGGTGGTAGCCTGGTCTTGGTCCATGCTAGTGACAGGGGCCCTTTGTGGTGCCACATGGTCCCGCAATGTGGTGACTATCTGGTTAAGAGCCACGACGATGGTCCCCATTGCGGAACTAATGTTTCTCAGTTCCTCCCTGAACCCCATGTACTGTTCCTCCTGCAGTACCTGGATCTCCTGGAACCTGGCCAGTACCGTAGCCATCGTCTCCTGGGAGCGGTGGTATGCTCCCATGATGGAGGAGAGGGCCTCGTGGAGAGTGGGTTCCCTGGGCCTGTCCCCCTCTGTCGCACAGCAGCCCTCCCAGTTCCCCTATTTCCCTGGGCCTCTGTCCCCTGGACCGTGTGCCCACTACCACTGCCCCCAGGTCCCTGTTGTTGTTGGGGTGGTGGGTCAACCTGGGTGCCCTGTAGTGGTGGACACACCGCTGATTGACGTGCCCTGGAGACAGAGGCATGGGCCCGCTGGGTGGGAGCTGTGCTGGTGTTCCCAGAGGGGGTTAGGTCTGCTGTAGCCTGTGGCTGTCTGAGGGGAACCGACTGTCCCGAGGTCCCCGATGGTCCGGGCTGGTCATCTGGGTCCAGGGAGACAGAGCCGCTGTCATCACTGGGGGCCTCTTCTGGGGGTGGGATGGACATTTCTGGACCCTCCTGGGCGGTGTGGTGGCGTTCGGGTCCTGCAGGGGTATAAGAGTATGGTTATTGCTTCTGTGTGTGCCATAGTGTGCAATGGGTGGGTGGCCATGTACCCCAGTGCTGGCATTCCCTTGTGGGGGCTGCTGTGACGGTGGCTTGTGGGGGAGATGGGTATGTGCAGTGGGCATGCTTGGGTGATGGGTGTCCATGCTTTGTGGACGCATGCAGGGCTAGGTGTTGGGATGGGTGGGTTGTGATGGTGAGCCATTTGCAAGGAGTTGGTATGATGGGGGTGGGGGTGAGGGTGGGGGTATGATTTGGCATGCAGGTGGGGTGGGGGGAATGAAGTAGTGAAGATTTGACTTACCAGAGTCCATTCCTCCGCCTACTCCTGCGAGGCCCTCAGGATGCAGGATGTGCAAGACTTGCGCCTCCCATGCTGTAAATTCTGGGGGAGTAGGTGGGGTCCGCCGCCAGTCTTCTGCACCGCGATGTTGTGCCTTGATACCATGGAACGCACCTTCCCCCGCAGGTCGTTCCACCGCTTCCTGTTGTCGTCCCGATTTCGTGGATGCTGTCCCACAGCGTTGACCCTGTCCACTATTCTTTGCCATAGCTCCATCTTCCTGGCAATGGTGGTGTGCTGCACCTGTGTCCCGAAGAGCTGGGGCTCTACCCGAACTATTTCCTCCACCATGACCCTGAGTTCTGCGTCAGGGAACCTGGGGTGTCTTTGGGGTGCCATGGGGTGGTGTGGATGAGGTGTGGGGTGGGGTATGTGTTGTAGAGTGTGGTGAGTGTGTTGGTGTGTGGTGTTTTGTGCGTGGATATTGTGTGGGTGATGTAGTGATTTGCCTCTTTGTGATGGTCTACTCTATTCTGTGCTGTCTCTCTCTCGCCTTCAGTCGCAATTGTGGTCGTAAGGGTTTGTGGGTGATGTGGGTGTGTGTTTTATATTGTATTGGGTGTGTGGGAGTGGTGTGTGTATGTGTCTCAGGTGTGTGTATTTTGAATTGTCCAATGTGGTAGTGTTTTGTAAAGGTGTGTGTATTTTGACCGCGGCGGTGTGTACCGCCAATGGAATACCGCGGTTGAAAAACCGCTGCGGGGATTTGTGGGTCGGAATGGCATGGGCGTATTTCTGTTGGCGTGACGGAGGAGGTTTGGTCATCGCAAGTTTTTCGCTGGCCGTTGGTGTGGCGGACTTTTGTTGATGTCAGGTTTTTGGCGGTTTGCCAGTTGCGGGTCAGAATGACCGTGGCGGTTTACCGCGACCGCGGCGGTGTTATGGCGGTCTTCTGACCGGCGGTAAGCGCCTTTTACCGCCGAGGTCAGAATGACCCCCATAGTTTTCTTGGCCATTATCTAGATGAAGTTGATTGAGAGAGAAAGAGTAACAGGCCTTCGACCTTGACCCATTCACTCAATTAGACACAAATGACGAATGCAGACTGCAGTCACCCTCAAAATATTCCAGCTAGTGAGGGTGTGGGTGAACTCACATGCAGAAATGAAAACGCTCTCAACCAGAATTTGGAAGTTGAGAGTTCTGATATACAGGGGCACAATTCTATTTTGAAGCATGTGTGGGGGCTGAAAGATTTTCCACACAGCACTGACAGACACACTTTTGGAATGTAGCAGGCATTGGGGGGAAATACCACAATAATGAATGGCTTACCTTGTTAGAAAACAAGAGGTGATTTGCCTCCAAGAAACATGGGCCAATAGAGCGATTCATATCAATGGGTTTCGGTCAGTCATGACTCTGGCTATGTAGCAGTGGGGGGGGGGGTCAATATCACCTCAGGCGCTAAAGTAACTAAATGTAGGACCGACGCCCCTTACTACCAGCTAGTGTTGCTGTCTATGAAGGGCAGCCCGTTAATGCTTTTGGTTAATTTTTACCATAATAATTTTGTGAGATCTAACGTTGAGATTTTCTGCCCTAGGGAAGGCCATTGAGGAAATGGTTTGCTGCTTAGATAAGGATTTTGTAATTATATGGGGTTGGGATTTCAATGTCTCTATATGCCTTTATTCCATAGGGGACAATAGAATCTGTGGATTAAATGGTTAAGATGATTGCAACTATTTCTACTTTAACCACAAACCCTGTGGGGACAAGGTAAATATTCTTATGAGGACTCAGGATTTAGTGATGGCAAGTGGCATCTCACCAACCTTTACACCCCCGATATTACTTTTATTGGGGGTGGTCTGTAATTGATCACATAATGATGTCAAGGTCCTGGCAGGACAAACTGGGTGCATTTAAGTTTGTGCCAAATGGCCTCATTGATCATTATCCACTGCTCCTATCATTCCAATATGGTTTCAAAAAGAGAAGTTCGCAGAAAATGGAAGGCCCTGTGAAATACCATAGGAATAAAGGTGTGCTATGTAAATGGCAAAAAGTAGACAAATAAACTCTCCTAAGTAGGGTTGTGGGCAAAAACTTGGACACCTTTGAAACCTGCCTAAACACTGAGTTATGCCTGTCTCAGATCCTGGGAGCTTTTGCAGACATTGCAAGGCAGCTAGGACACATTTAACTCTACCTACCTAATCTCCTGAAATCAGACTTTGAAAATGGTTCGACAAATCAACCACTTATGCCCAATCAAATCTCATGCGGGTGTTAAAATCCACTCTGAGAAACAAATCAGAGGTCTCGAAATGCAGGGCTCAGTACAAGAAGGCAGTTTCAGCTAGGAAGAAAGTGATAAGAGAAGAAGCATGGGAGAAATTGACCATTGCCTCAGCTATTAATCACTGGGCACAATTTTGGAAAGTCATCAATACCCCTTTTTTAGCTCTGACGCAAACAAAGGTGTTGAGGTACACATCCCAGAGCAGACATGCGTCAGTTTTTTTACAAAGCTGTATGAAGGTCATTCGGATGTCTGCAAAACAACCGTTGTAAATGCCCCTGCCATACCTGGCATTAAATAACTGGACATTCACCTGAACAATGTCATACTAGCTATTAAGGGCTCATTGCCAGATAAGGTCCCAGGGCCAGATAGGGTCCCAG
This sequence comes from Pleurodeles waltl, assembly GCF_031143425.1. NCBI lineage: Eukaryota > Metazoa > Chordata > Amphibia > Caudata > Salamandridae > Pleurodeles > Pleurodeles waltl. The sequence goes on along the minus strand of NC_090440.1, from coordinate 1,102,285,817 downwards.
CTGATCTCTTCAAGTACAACATTGATCTTTGGGCACCAATTTTGGTAAATGTTTTCAGAGCTGCATCAACCTCTGTCCTCCCTCCATCATGGCCTAGTGCCATTATTGTACCAATCTTTAAGAAGGGAGACAGGAGTGACCCTGTTTGGTAATGTCCAATTTCTCTGATTGACGCCACCGCAACATTTTTGGGAGAATCCTCCTGGACCATTTGGAAGCCTGGTCTCCAGACAATAACATCATCTCCAAGTCTTAGTTTGGCTTCAGAAAGGCGGTGAGGACAGTCGACCAATGCTTGAAGCTCCAACTGATTAGTGAAACGTATGTGGGGGCGAAGCAAGGGTATCTTTGTTTGGCATTTATGGACCTAACTGCAGCTTTTGACAATGTGGACAGAAGCAAATTTTGGGCGATGCTAAACAATAAAGGTGCTAATCCAAAAATAATGTCCCTGTTGGCCCAACTCCACAATGATGTGGAAGCTAAGGTCAGATTTGGGCAAGAGGGGCAGTGTACCAGCCCCTTTAAGGTTAGGAAAGGGGTAAGACAGGGTTGTGTTCTTGCACCCTTCCTTTTTACATAAATGGTCTAGAGGGAGCTCTGCTTGACGAAAAGGCAGATCCCACTAGGGTCGCCGACAGACCACAACCAGTATTAATGTACGCCGATTATTGAGTTCTGATGGCTTGGACTGGGAGGGGCCGTCAAAAACTCTTAAGCAGATTTGTGGATTTCATGATGGGCTTGGGTTTGTCCACAAATAAAACAAAATCATACACTACCAAGAACTAGATTCCCTCAATTTTACATTGAAGGTATCTAACTGAACAGTGTGAATACCTTGACGTATTTGGGGATCCCCTTTGACAATGGGTCTAACTGGAAGCACCTCAGATAAATCAGGGTCACACAATAAAACCACGCAGTGGCAGCTCTACGCAAATTCATAATCATACTAGGCTGTGCACCAATAAAGCCCATTACCACCATCTATAAGGCAAGGCCTACTTTGATTGTCAGATATGAGCTGGGGTATGGGGCTATATGGGCTCATCATCGCTGCAAATAAGAGAAAATACATTTCTGAGAAGTCTACTTTCACTCTCACAGAGCGTTCCCGCTATAATTCCACATGCAGAATTAGGTCTCCCTTTCCTGGAGCCTGGGTTATGTACATTAAAGAGTCCCTGAGCAGCCTTGACTGATCAGAATTATTTTTTAACCCAACCCTGGGACCATAGGCAAGCAGGACATCCCAGTAGTAAAAAATTAATTCCAAGAGAAATGAGCTACTGATAGAGAGAGGCATGATCTGGGGAGAGGCACGGTGGCAGCTTATCTACCCTTATGTATTACATCTAAAATAGAACCTTATCTTTTAACTGTCCTGCGGCACTATAGATTTTTCTTGACCAGGTTTAGTCTGGGCCTGGCCCAGGTTTTAGTGGCTTATCCCCCTAAGGTGCACCACAATAGGGACCTAATACCCTGTCCATGTGATATGCGTTCAGAACAATTGCAAATGGATATGTTTTATTTTGTAAGCTGTACAAAGAGCAGAGGAAGATTTTTTTAATGCCACTTCTTAAATCACTAAATATCAGGAGGTGTAAGGAAGTTATTCTTCATCTGCAGTTACTCCAGTCTGATATGATCTGTACAGCTATTTATCGTGTTATTGCTGCAGCAATAAAATAATGTAAATATCTTGATTCTAATTGCTAAGAACCTTGCTAAAAATTTGTACAGCTTGGCAAACAATATTTTAGATGACCAAATGACTATCTGATCAGATATGCAGATTTTAAGAGGTTCCAATTATTGTACTGATCTTCTTATGTACATATATCACATTTGCTATTTGATGATGTACAGTTCTGCAAAGAATATTTTATGTACACATATTCTACTGCTATTTATTGATGGGTTTTTTTTTCTCTTATCTTTTTAACCTATTAATTAGCTTTGCACATATGCTCTTTTATGGATTTCTACCAAAGATCCAAATAAAGATTTTCTGAGTCTGAGAATGAACAATTACTAAAACTAAAGAATGAAGACGTTTTGGAGATTACTGCTATTGGCAAAATGGAACATCAAGGAGTAACTGTCCTACTCAGTGGAAAATTGCAAGAACAATTGAACTCTTGGGAGAAATCGATATCCAGGGCAGCTGGACTAGAGAAGTGTTCATGTTTCCTTAAAAACTATAGAGTAATTTCACTATGTAATTTAAGTGTTGAAGAAGGAATAGAAAATGGTGCAATGGGCAAAGTTATTGATTTGATTAATTTCCTAACCATGATGAGGTTGAATTCTGAACTATACATTTCTATCAGGTTGATGGTGTTAAGTTATGATGTGTTGTACACTTTTTGCAAAAACAGTTCCCAGTCCCTCTTGCGTATGCTGAAACTATCCACAAGTCTCAAGGTTCAAGTGTTGATGCTGTCTTTATTAATATTGGAAGTACTGCATTTAAAAAAGAAGCAATGTTGTATGTAGCATTGTCACAAGTTTGAAAATTGCCTGGTTTGTTTCTTGTTTGTTTTGATGAGAAGAAGTGTACAGGAAATGAAAATTGTGTGGGAGAGTAAAACAGATTAATAAGTAAATATGCTCCTCATTTAGGACACCATCCTGTTTATGAAAAACTGGTATTATTTCCAAAGCGGAAACTGACAAAAGAGTCAACGAATATTACAGAAAAGGCAGACAGCAAGGCTAAACAAAAGGTGTCAAGAAAAGAAAATTGTAAAATGATGGACATATTGTAGGTTACCAGTTGGAGAACAGTAATGGTGTAAACTGCTATGTTAATGTTGTTCTCAATGTTCTCTTCCATTTACCACATGTTGTAAATGTAATTCAAGCAAAACCACGGAACACATTATGCACAGACATGTTACACTGCCTTCAACGCTTATCTTGTGACAGAAGTGTAATATATTTTGCTTCAGCATTTGAGAACCAGTAGACAAATATCTGTAGTATATACTCTAAAAGCTCAACAAGATGCACAGGGATTTATTATGGTGATCCTTGGAGTTTTAGAAGAACCAGATATAAATAGATATATTTGGACTGAGTTATACATGGAACCCTGAGGGTGTATATTGCTCTTACTCATCTACTGGTGAAATCCAATCTGAGCAATTTCTCTACTTAACTCTGCGGGATTCCAATAGTGTGTCTTTTGATAAACTATTAAAAAAGAGTGACCAAAACATGACCTGTCCAAGTTGTAAATCAAATCTCCTGTCTACTTTGCTTATAAAGAGAAGTAATAAATACATTATAGCAATGTTTCAATGATACAGAGCCAAAACCGCCAATGTGCCACTCAGTCCCCTAGGGTGGTAACAGCCGCTGGGCTGGAGACTTCGGTCTCCAGCCAGGCGGCCGTCACAATCCCACCATCAGGATTATGACCCCGCCGACCGCCATGGTTTTCGTGGCAAGCGTACCGCCACAAAAACCATGGCATTAGACACTATCAGTGCCAGGGAATTCCTTCCCTGACATTGATAGGGGTCTCCCCTGACCCATCTCTCTCCCTCCACAGACTCCCTCCCACCCTCCCCCTCCCTCTCCTGCCCCGCACATTTACACACCCACACACGCACACATACACATTCATACAAACACGCATACCCACATCCACCCACGCATGCACACATACATACCCACACACCACAACACACACTAACATACATTGTCGCACACACGCATTCACAACACACAACATACATGAACACTCACATGCAGTCATTCACGCACGGATTCAACGTGACTCACACCCACATGCACGCATACAAACACAGACAAACCCCTCACACAACACCCCCACATATGCAAACAACACCCTCCACCCACTCTCCTGTCAAAGAACCCAACTTACCTGCTTGCAGGGGGTCCTCCGGCAGGAGATGGGACGCGGCGCTGCTCCCAGCAGCAGGATCCACCAGTAAAACACTGCCAGGCAGCTTCATGGCTCATGATACTGTCGGCGGTGTTTTGCTGGCATGGTGCTGCAGCTGGCAGCAGCACCACCTTACCGCTGTCCGCCGACATGACCATCTACGGTATTCCGCCAACCTTCTGGTGGAATTCCGACTACGGTCATAATGCGGGTGGGCGGCTGGTAGCCATGGCGGTGGTATGTTAGCAGCCGTCACCATGGAGGTAGGCGGGAAAGCCTCCCAATTCTTACCTAATATTCTTTCAGCCAAAATTCTAAGGAGGATTTGTGGAAAGAAATATGAGGTACAATCTTCTGTCTATGTGGATCATTTCTGCTTGAGATATCATTCAGCGCATTAGGGGTGATATTTTGAAAAAGATGACAAAAAATGTGGATGAAATATTTTCAAGTGATTTCTAGTAGAAAATATATATACAGCTTTCTCTCCACATGGATCATCACTGTTTAGGACATCATTCGGCCTATCAGGAGTGATGACAACAAAAAGATATCCGAAAATGAAATGTGGATGAAATATCTTCATAGGATTTCTTTGAGAAAATTACTTATGGTTTTCTCTCTATGCAGATCCTTGCTGTTTAAGACCTAATTCGGCCTATGAGGGGTTATGTCAACAAAAGGATATCCAAAAATTAAGTTTGGATGAAATACCCTGATAGTTCTGGAAGAAAACAAGTGTATGTTCTTCTCACTATGTGGATTATCATTGTTTAAGACATCATTCAGCTTATCAGGGGTGTTGTCTACAAAAGGATGTGGAAAATTCAAGTGTGGATTATATTTGTTCATAATTTTGTACCAGGTATAATAATAACCAAAATGTTTTTAGTATACAGCCTTTTGGTTAGTGTAGGAAGTGTGGCTTAAAAAAAATTACAATTAGTGAGTGCAATTCACAGTATCACTTACTTGTAGTGAAATACTGTGGAGTTATGTTTTTGTTCTATAATCTATATGATTGTTTTTCCCCACTGTTCAATTATGATTTTATAATACTCTGTTTATATGTAGTAGTACAAAGTCTGAGAACAGGAAAGAGAGAAAATAACATGTTTTACTATAACATCCTATACTGATCCAGCATAAGTAATGTATACTGCTTTGTTTCAGACATCTTCTAAACATACTACTAACATATATTTATGTTTTTTCTTCTTTTCAACAGTGTTTACAGACATATGTCATCAAACCTGTGCAGATAGTAGTAGTGGCAGAGACACATTTCTTTCAGATACTTATGAAGGCAGTATTTCATATGTGTTGCCACCAGTTTGTTATCTTGTCACTGACCCATACAGTACCTGACATGCACACTCAGTCACTCTCCCATGTAAGCACTCACACAGCTGTACAAACGCTACTTATATGTTCTCTCACTCACTCATTCAAATAAATATATTCTCACTCATTTACACATACTACAATCAAACAGTCATTAAATCATCAATACATCACTGGTACCCTCACCCATACACTATTCATGCACTCACTGATGACACACATATCCCCTCATGCACCCACTTATTCACCTATACAAGTCATACCCACTCTCAATCACCCATATAATCACTCATATACCACTCACTCACCCACAGTCACTCATAGACCCTATCACTCATCCATATAGCCAATCATTTACCCAGTCATTTACTCATACAGCTACTCACACACCGTATCACTCACCCAAACAGCTAGTTATGCACGCAGTCACTCACCAATACAGTTCTCATGCAGTAACTCACTCACCCATATACCACTCATTCAATCACTCACACACCCACTCATGCACTAATTGACTCAGCTATTTAACCACTCATATACCCTCTCACTCTCCTATACAACTATGCATGCACCCAGTCACATACTTATAGAGCTAGTCACATTCCCTATCACCCACCCTTACAGCTACTCATGCCACAGTCAATCACCCATATAGCTATCCACATACCCTATCACTCACCCATACAGCCACTCATGCACCCAGTCACTCACCCATACACCCACACATGCACCCACTCGACCCACTCATATACCACTCATATACCGAATCACAAACCCATACACCCACTCATGCACCCAAGCACTCATCCATACAACCATTCACACACCAACTCACCTACCCAGACAGCTACTCCTCACTCATACAGGTACTTAAGCACCCCATCAGTCCCCCATATAAGCAGTCATTAATCCAGTCACTCAGCCATGTAGCCACTCATGCATTTACTGACCAATAAACACAATCATGAAATGACTCACTCACCCATACAACCACGCTCATAACCTGTCACTCACCTGTCCATGCACTTATGCAACTTATAACTCAACCATACATGCACCCCATCGCTCAGCTACTCATGCAGCCACTCACTCACCCATACATCACTAATAAACTTACTCACCTCTAGACACACCGATGCACTCTCATAATTTCACATACATAACTGAAGCGCCCCCTTACTAACACATAGACACACTCATACAGTTAGAAAATCACCAACACACCCATTATGCACTTACTCAGCCACTCATTCACCAGTCATATGCTCAGTAAATATCTCATGCACAAACGTATGCAAACACAAAATTAAGAACACGTATGTAGACAATTTCAAACCAACATATGACATATAATTAATCTATTTTCAAACAGAATAGGAAGTTCTAAAATGTTTTTTGATTTTTTTTGTGTTTCCTAATAATTAAGTTGTTTTTTTTTTTTGTTGTTTTTTGTTCAAAACAAAAGTTTTCAACATAGTCCTATATAACAAACTGCACAAATCCTCCTTGAAGAATTGAAAAAAAAAAGACTTAAGAGTGTTGATGCTGTTTATGATGCTTGAGATTGATTGCTCCAAACACTCAAAATAGCCTTACATTTGAGGCAATGTTGTCCAGCAGCTGCAAATTCTGGAACAGTCACTGGTGATTGTGTAGATAGCACCGGTGCAGATGATGTGCCTGGTTGTGAATCCTGGTCTCTCAATATTCCAAGTAGAGTTCCCTTTCCTTTTGTGCTCTTGCAAGGCATCCACTATGCATACTTGGAAGGTGTTTCATCATTGATGAAGTACCACAAGAGCATTTCCGTTGGGATCCCTGAAACAGTACCTTTATGCACAAGGTGCATGTCACCTTGCGAGTGTTGACCTTCTCCACCCCCCTCGGAATATCAAAAAAGGTCCAACCGATACTCTCCTTCCTTTTTCTAGGATATTCTTCCTCATCAGAATGATTGCTTGGGAGGTCTTTATTTAGTGTGAAGCAGCTGCCATCTGTTAACGTTGCAAAAATAGTCAAGCACCAAAAAAAAGAAATAATAATTGCTGGGTAGAAGCACAGGTCTGTTCTCATGAAACACACCCAAAGGATGAGAAAAAAGGGTGGTGTCTTCCTTTACAAATAATGAAAAGTTATTCAATCAATCAAATACTGGTTTGCCTGAGTCACATGGGGGCCACGACGTTGCCTCGTACGCGCCGTGGGGGTGTTGCGATGTTGTAGAATGTATTACAAACACGATTTAAAAGTTATGTTTGCATTTATAGTACTTTTTGCATTCCATGACAAATCCTCTTACTTTAAATTATATTTCAAAACTGTATTTATATACAATTTCATACTCTTAAGAAAATATGCTAGAGTCGCGTCACCGTCGCGACCCCAGAAATACGTCATGGGGTTGCGTATGCATCACGATTCCGGTAAAAGTAGGGCTATGAAAAATATGTGACCCGCAACTGGTCCCATGTGACCAGTTGCAATGGGTTTGCAACTCCACAAATTAAAAAAAATATATATATGTATATATTTTAACACTATGTTAATATACACATTTTAGAACAACCAAAAAAAACTGATAACACCAGTTAAAAAGAAACAGTTACAGGTTACATTTACAAAATAACATTGAAAAAAAACCATAGAAATTCACTGAAAAATACAAGGGTGATAGCGACGTTATAGTTAGGAAATAGAATTTAAAAAATCCTTAGAAATTCACTGAAAAAGTCAAAGGTTACAGGGGCGTTATGATTAGAAAATACATAAACTATATAGAAATCCCCTGAAAAAAACAAAGGTAAGAGGGACGGTATTGTTATGAAAACTAATTAAAAAAAACCTTAGACATTCACTTAAAAAACTAAAGGTTTTATAAAAAAACTAAGATGTTTTAGTTAGGCTCAGACTTAACACAAACAAAACCATTGAAATTCAGCAGTTATAGTTACCTGAGTTAACTATAAATAATGGCCCTGCAATGCACTGCTTATGGCCTCACATATTACATCACTCATGACATTGTCAGTGACATCACTGATGACAGCACTGATGACATCATCCAGAGAATCTCTCTCACACTCTCTCGCACACCTGTACAACCTCTCATACACCCACTCACAAAACCCTTCACAGCCTATACAAGTACTCACAGACCACTCACTCATCCATAGAGTCTCACACAGGTCCATTCGTTCACTTATGGAGTCACTCATGCAGTCACTCATAAATACACCCACTCACCTACACATACAATCACTCATGCCCTCACTCACTCACCCATACAACTTCTCATGAACCCTCTCATTTACCCGTATGGTCACTCACACACTCTCACTCACGATACATTTACTCATACATCCATTCACTCACCCACACGGCCACTCACACATTCACTCACCTATACAGCTACTCATGAACCTACTCACTCTCCCACAACCACTCATACACCCACTCACTCAATCATACAGCCACTCATACACCCTCTCACTCACCCACACAGTCACTCACACAGTCTCTCACTCACTAATAGATACTCATTCATCTACTCCCTCACCCATAGAGACATGCAGACAGTCAAACACTCACTCACCCATACAACCACTCATACATCCACTCACTAACACATAAAGCCACTCATGTACCCACTCACTCACTCACTCACCCACTCAATCATATAGCTACTCATGCACCCACCCACACAGCCACTCATACAACAGATCACTTACTCACTCACATATACAGCCACTCTTTCATCCACTTAGCTATACAGGAACTCACTTACTCATACATCCACTCATGCACCCACTCGCTAACCCATTAAACCTATACACACATATAAACACATTCACACAGTTACACACATAGGCCCTCATTACGACCCTGGCGGTATAGAACCGCCAGGGCTGCGGCACGCGGGAGTACCGCCGACAGGCCGGCGGTGCCCCGCGGGGCATTCTGACCGCGGCGGCTTAGCCGCGGTCAGAGAAGGGAAAACGGCGGTCTCCCGCCGGTTTCCCGATGCCCCCAAGGAATCCTCCAAGCTGCGCCGGCTTGGGGATTCCGACTCCCCCTCCCGCCATCCAGTTCCTGGCGGTTCTCCTGCCGGAAACCGGATGGCGGGAGGGGGAGTCGCGGGGCCCCTGGGGGCCCCTGCAGTGCCCATGCCAACGGCATGGGCACTGCAGGGGCCCCCGTAAGAGGGCCCCAAAATGTATTTCACTGTCTGCCTTGCAGACAGTGAAATACGCGACGGGTGCAACAGCACCCGTCGCACCTTCCCACTCCGCCGGCTCGATTACGAGCCGGCATCCTCGTGGGAAGGGAGTTTTTCCCTGGGCTGGCGGGCGGTCTTTTGGAGACCGCCCGCCAGCCCAGGGAAAAACTCATAATACCCTCCGCGGTCTTTTGACCGCGGAGCGGTATTATGGAGGGCTGAATTCTGGCGGGCGGCCTCCGCCGCCCGCCAGAATCAGAATGAGGGCCATAATGTATTTTAAAAGCAGTATTTTAAATTAGTAGTATATCTACTCTAATAATGTAATCTTTGTAGGGCCTTAGTATATATCTGCTTAACAATTACAATGTCTTAGGAAACTCACTCACTGGATGAAGTCATCAGTGATGCCATTTGAGATGTCATCAGTGATGTCACTGATGATGTCATGAGAAATGTAATATGTGAGGTCATAAGCAGTGCATTGTGAGGGCATAAGTTATAGTTAGCTCAGATAACTATAACTGCTGAATTTCAATAGTTGTGTGTGATTTAAATCTGAGCCTAACTACAATTTCCCTTTTGTCTCTTTTAGTACATTTCTAAGGTTTTATAATTCTACTTCCTATCTATAACTTCCCTGTAGCCTTTGTTTTTTCAGTGAATATCTATATATATATATACATATATATATTTATGAATATATATATTTATGAATATATATATATATATATATATATATATATATACATATATATATATATATATATATATATATATATATGTATATATGTATATATATATATATATTCACTTAAGAAAACAGAGGTTACGAAACGTTGTAGTCAGGAAATAGATTTAAAATAAACCTTAGACATTCACTAAAAAAACACTCCTGCTGCTGCCAATAGGCAGAAACCAACATAGGACCAACCATCAATACGGGAGGAGATAGCTGCAGTAGCTAAAGTTGGAGGCAATGACCTTCAAATATTGCCAGCTAGTAGCCCTGGAATGAGAGGATCAGGAGGCACAGGCCCAGTCACAGCAATGTACCTCTGGCTGCCAGCCCTGCCTCCAGCTCATCCTCCAACTCAGCCATAGCACTGCCTGTAGCTGGGGTCCTCCACTGCTACCCATACTACCAGTGCCCTCCCCTCATCAGGTCTAACAACAAATCACTGCCTCCTACAATGCCTGACTCACTTCACACATGAGATGGCTCTGCTCCATCATGGGCAGCAGGACTTAGCCTGCAAAATAGATGTGCTCAAGGTCCTTTTTATTTATTTTTTGTTTTGGTGGGAGGGCATGTTGTGGGTTAAGTGGGTGATTGCACAAAGTTAGTCAATGGGTTTAGTTTATTGGAGATTGGACTTTGTGACTTTGGAGTTTGGATTTGTACTAACTTTTTGGGACATTTTGGCTTGGGGAGGAAGGCGGGCCTGTTGTTTCCTAAAAATAAATAGGTTTTACTATTTTTCTTTCATTATCTGTCTTTTAACTGCCAGTTGGTGTAGTGTACTTTATGATAGTAGAGTTGACCTCTGAAAACGTTTCTCAAATTTTACCTCCTAAACTTTCCCTGCCTGAAGTCTCTTGCCAAGTATTATTTCAACAATCTTCCTAAACCCTATTGCAGGGTTTCCCAAAAGGGTGGTCATTTTTATGGTGCTGGTACTAGTGTTCTCTTGCTGTGTGTCCAGGGAAGACATCACAAAGCGAGGTGAATCCCAATGGTCGGATTTATCAGAAAGATTCTTTGTTCATCACAGACAAACATTCTGAAAGAGATGGTATGAATTAGTGGGATATTGGCAAATTAGCGAAGACTTAGGCCAGACCACCATGAAAAAACGCTTGCACTAGTGTGTGCTATCTGTAGGACACTGGAACAGAATCAGATATTTTTCCAGTGTCTCGCGATAGTGCACACTAGTACAATTTTTTTTTTTCTGTGACTCTTCTACACTATGATGATGTGTTATTACGTTATCCCTTTCATGCCTGGGTGTGTAAGTGGGGCTACTGTGGGATCTCATATTGTTCAGGTAAGAACTAAGATCCCACAGTGAGTTGGTACCATTTTTCTCACAACTGCCCCACCAAGTGTGTAATCCATTTATGGTGTAAATTAAGTCACACCTCAATAAATCACACCGCCTGGGGGTAGACGGTTAGGGGTTTGATGAAGGGATGGGAATGGGAAGTTAGTGGAAGGTGTGACAGAGACAAACACTACACAACAACAATAATCATCAGACTAATGAGCAAGGAAATGAAGGACACCATTCAATTAAATTCATTGCAAACAATCCATCAGCCCCAGTGACCCAGGTTTGTAATTTGTGATTTATAAAGCGCGTTCCTACTCAAAGAGCATCGAAGCGCTGGGAAGAAAGCACGTGGTAAAAAATAGACAGAGGATAAGAAAACTAACAGAAATAATGACGATAGAAAAACATCCAATAGAAGAAACTTAAACGAACTAAATCCAAAGACCCTGATCTTGATGTACCAAAAAATGAACGAGGAAAGAGCCAAGTTTTCACCTTTTTCCTAAATTTCATATAGCCTGATCCTTTCCTAATATTCTGTGGGAAAGAGTTCCATCCTCTGGCTGCAGCTACTGTAAAAGCTTTGTCTCCCCATTTGGCTTTATGTGTGCGAGGGACCTGAATCAAGTGAGCTTGGGAAGACCCCAAGCTTCTTTTAGGTACATGCAGGAAGAGTCTGGAAGTCAGGTACCGTGGTCCTATTCCATGAACTGCCTTAAAAGTAAGACAGAGCGACTTAAACTAGATACGCTGCGCCACTGGTAACCAATGTAATTTCCTAAGACTCTCTCTAACTGATATACATCGTGGGCGATTAAGAACCGCTCTGACAAGGGAATTCTGAACTAATTGGAGTCTTTTTATCAGCCCCTAATCCAGATTAAGGAACAGTGCATTACAGTAGTCTATCTTGGACATTACCAATGCCAGGATGGCAGATACTCTCCATTCATGTAACAGATAAGGGATGATTTTTCTGAGCATTTTAATTGACCATAAACTGATGTTTACCACATGATTAATCTGTTTTTTAAAAGACAGATGTTCATCGAACAAGATGCCTAGTTTTCTAGTAACAGTAGTGGGCACAGGGCAGTTACCACATTCAGAGGGCCACCAGCGTGAGTTCCATAACTTCTTTCCAGGTCCAAAACATAAAACTTCAGTTTTGGTGGCATTCATTTTTAGCCAATTGGTCTTCATCCATTTACTCATTTCCACCATACAATTACTGAACCGATCTGCAACCTCCTCCCATGGCTGATTAATAGGAATAATAAGCTGGGAGTCATCAGCATAGGAAGATGGAATGAAACCAAAAGTACTAATTAGACTACCCAAAGGCACTACATACACATTAAACAATGTGGGGCTGAGTGAAGATCCCTGCGGAATCCCACATGGCAGAAGATAAGGTCTAGATTTGAAATCACCACAGCTAACTGTGGTCCATAAATTTGTAAGAAAAGACAAAAGTTTAAGCGCCTTGTCCCTCAAACCCACATGATGCAAACGGGACATTAATAGTGTGAGAGAGATAGTGTCGAAGGCAGCGGATAAATCTAAAAGAACCAAAACGGCCCCCTTGCCTTCATCAACCATCCTTCGAATAGTATCAGAGGAGGAGATTAGGGCAGTTTCAGTACTATGCCCTTTTCTGAACCCGTTTTGGGAGATATCAAGAGCATCCGCTTTTGTTAAAAACTCGATCAATTCAGAGTTCAAATTTCTTTCTAGAATCTTTGCCAAAAACAGGAGACGTGCTATTGGCCGCAGATTACTCATGTCCTGATTATCCCCCTCTGGTTTTTTCTTGAGGGGTACTACTATTGTTTCTTTCCAGATAGATGGGTACTCCCCAGACATAGCTACCTCTTGGTAAATGGAGACCAACATCCGTGCCATTAAATCCGGAACCAAGTGAAAAATGGAAGGAGGACACGGATCCAGAGGGGAGCCCAATTTAATTTCAAGAATCTTCTTTTTAATAGTATCCATGGAAGGGGGTTGGAAATATTACAATATAGCTAAATGTTCTGTCACTCACACAGTTCTAAAAATTATGATTGATAAAAGAAAATGATACTGTATATCAATGTCAAATTGGGCAGTACAGCTGCATTTTTCTCAGGATGTCCTTCCAGGTGCTTAGCTGAACTGGTCTGGTAAGGTAAGCACTAGGCAAGAGTATTATGGAGCTTTCACCCTTTGTGTCGAAGAGGAGAAGGTGTGTGGACTGTAAAAAAGTAACAATATTGTAGTGCCAAGGAGAAGGACAGAAGGTAAGCTTCATGAGGAGTGGAACAAGAGGCAGAGCAAGAGCACATGCTTCTGTAATCATGGTGACTAATATGTGATTAGCTGAGTAATTTGAGCAATTTTAAAACCAATCCTAGACAAGTAGGTGCATGTACCTGGCTGATCAATCTCACAACTTTCATACCATTCACCCCTGTCTCTGTCCAGTTACACCCCCTCACCACAACCATATAATAAAGGAGTTTAACATTTGAGCCAGGACAATACTCAGCATTTCCAAAATCAACACGTTCCAGTCTCCAATCCCTCAAATCAAAAGGGCTGATTAGGACTCTTGAAGTCATCATCGTGTTGGTTTCCCTTTGAAGTATATAACTTCCTTTTTCTGGCTGTCTATTGAGGTAGACCCACCATGAGTACTGACTACGAGTAATGAATCAGCCCGACTGACAATGAGATTGAGAGAGACAGACCTGTAGTGCACTGCTTTTAAAGAACAAGAACAGCAAAATTCTTTGAGCATTTTTTATGTTTATTAAATTAACAGACTGGTCTGGTCTGTGAAGAACCAGAAAAAAGAGTACAGCAATGAGTAGACCATGTAAGTAAATCTAGCTAAGTGTGAATGGGCCAATCACCTTCAGGCATGATCACCCATCAGCCCCAAACATTTCAAATCATTGAAGTAATTTGTTGAACACCCTCACTGTCTGCCACCACATCACTCATCATCACTCACACTCACTCAATACATATTACTCATTAGTGCAACAGTTACCTGTTCCAATCCAAGCACAATGGTTCACAATGGTCATATTGTATCTCCTCTGTTCCCATGGAAACAACAAAATGACAGTCTTGTTAATTGAAGGTCTTCACTGGGGCAGCCCTGCTAGGAAATAAAATAAAGAAGGATAGGCATGGGATTGAGGCAGGCATTGTCTTCATGTCCTTTAACCGGTTCTGTGCCCAGGACGTAATGGTTACGTCCTGAGGCACAGTGCTGCTGTGCCCAGGACGTAACCATTACGTCCTGGTCACAGAGCCCAGAGGGAGCACTAGCGCTCCCTCTGTGGGGTTTCCCCCCCTACCCCCCCAAGTCAGGGATGAAATGGGAAGCCCTTCCCCTTCCACCCCGACCCCCCCAACCCCCCCTGTGACATCAGCGCACGAGTGCGCGCTGATTTGTCACAGGGTCTCCCCCATCGTGCTGGGGGGGCAGAAACCTCTAGGCACCAGGGATCATTTTTTTCTTTTTTCTTTTTGTTTCTTTTCGTTCTTTTTTAGGTGGGGAGCGACCCCTTAGGCAAAGGTCGCTCCCCTAGGGGGCAAATTATATTTAGGCCATTTCGATGAGGACAATCTGCCCCCAAGGGGGGCAGAAACCACTAGACACCAGGGAGTTTTTTTTTTTTTTAACGTGAATTTCACGCAAGGGGAGCGACCCCTTAGGCAAGGGTCGCTCCCTGGGGGGGGGGGGGAATTATTTTAGGCCATTTCTGCCCCCCTGGGGGGTAGATCAGCCTATTTTGATTAGAAACCACTAGGCACCAGGGATTTTTTGTTTTTTTTGTTTTACAGATGGGGAGCAAATTGTATTTAGGGCATTTCTGCCCGCTTTGGGGGAAGATCAGCCGATTTTAGGTCAATCTGCCCCCAAGGGGGGGCACAAACCACTAGGCACCAGGGATCTTTTTTTTGCGCCGTCACGCAAGGGAAGCGACCTTGTAGGCAAGTGTTGCTCCCCGGGGGGGGGGGGGAATTTATTTTAGGCCATTTCTGCCCCCCCTGGGGGCAGATCGGCCTATTGTTATTAGGCCGATCTACCCCTAGGGGGGGCAGAAACCTCTAGGCACCAGGGCAATTTCTTTTTTTGTTTGTTTGTTTTGTTAGAGATGGGGAGCGACCCCTTAGGCAAGGGTCGCTCCCCTGGAGGAGCAAATTGTATTTAGGCCATTTCTGCCCGCTTTGGGGGCAGATCGGCCGATTTTAGGCCACTAGACCACTAGGCACCAGGGACCTTTTTTTTGCGCTGTCACGCAAGGGGAGCGACCTTGTAGGCAAGGGTTGCTCCCTGCGGGGGGTGGGGGGGCAAATTTATTTTAGGCCATTTCTGCCCCCCCTGGGGCAGATCAGCCTATTGTTATTAGGCCGATCTGCCCCCAGGGGGGGCAGAAACCTCTAGACGCCAAGGCAAATTGTTTTTTTTTTTTTTTTTTTAGTTTTTAGTTTTTTTAGAGATGGGGAGAGACCCATTAGGCAAGGGTCGCTCCCCTCGGGGGCAAATTGCATTTAGACCATTTCTGCCTCCCCTGGGGGCAGATTGGCCGATTGTAGGTCAATCTGCCCCCAAGGGGGCAGAAACCACTAGGCACCGGGGATTTTTTTTTTGGCGCCAATGTCACGCAGGGGGAGCGACTCCGTAGGCAAGGGTCGCTCCGGGGGGGGGGTTGGCGGGGCAAATTTATTTTAGGCCATTTCTGCCCCCCCGGGGGCAGATCAGCCTATTGTTATTAGGCCGATCTGCCCCCAGGGGGGGCAGAAACCTCTAGACGCCAAGGCAAATTGTTTTTTTGTGTTTTTTTTTAGTTTTTAGTTTTTTTAGAGATGGGGAGAGACCCATTAGGCAAGGGTCGCTCCCCTCGGGGGCAAATTGCATTTAGACCATTTCTGCCTCCCCTGGGGGCAGATTGGCCGATTGTAGGTCAATCTGCACCCAAGGGGGCAGAAACCACTAGGCACCGGGGATTTTTTTTTGGGCGCCAATGTCACGCAGGGGGAGCGACCCCGTAGGCAAGGGTCGCTCCCAGGGGGGGGGTTGGGGGGTCAAATTTATTTTAGGCCATTTCTGCCCCCCGGGGGCAGATCGGCCTATTGTTATTAGGCCGATCTGCCCTCAGGGGGGCAGAAACCTCTAGGCACCAGGGCAAATTGTTTTTTTGTGTTTTCTTTTTGTTTGTTTGTTTTTTAGAGATGGGGAGTGACCCATTAGGCAAGGGTCGCTCCCCTAGGGGGCAAATTGTATTTAGACCATTTCTGCCCCCCCTGGGGCCGGCTGAGCTAGAGGCCAAAATCCACTGGTAGCCACTGTTTTCTATGAAAAAATGTGATGTGTCCAAGTTGTGTTTTGGGCCATTTCCTGTCGCGAGTGCTAGGCCTACCCACACAAGTGAGGTATCATTTTTAACGGGAGACTTGGGGGAGCGCTGGGTGGAAGGAAATTTGTGGCTCCTCTCAGATTCCAGTACTTTCTGTCACCGAAATGTGAGGAAAATGTGTTTTTTAGCCAAATTTTGAGGTTTGCTAAGGATTCTGGGTAACAGAACCTGGTCAGAGTACCACAAGTCACCCCATCTTGGATTCTCCTAGGTCTCTAGTTTTCAAAAATGCACAGGTTTGGTAGGTTTCCCTAGGTGCCGGCTGAGCTAGAGGCCAAAATCTACAGGTAGGAACTTTGCAAAAAACACCTCTGTTTTCTTTCCAAAAATGTGATGTGTCCACGTTGCGTTTTGGGGCGTTTCCTGTCACGGGCGCTAGGCCTACCCACACAAGTGAGGTATCATTTTTATCGGTAGACTTGGGGGAACGCTGGGTGGAAGGAAATTTGTGGCTCCTTTCAGATTCCAGAACTTTCTGTCACCGAAATGTGAGGAAAATTTGTTTTTTTAGCCAAAGTTTGAGGTTTGCAAAGGATTCTGGGTAACAGAACCTGGTCAGAGCCCCACAAGTCACCCCATCTTGGATTCCCCTAGGTCTCTAGTTTAAAAAAATGCACAGGTTAGGTAGGTTTCCCTAGGTGCCGGCTGAGCTAGAGGCCAAAATCTACAGGTAGGCACTTTGCAAAAAAAAAAACTCTGTTTTCTTTAAAAAAATGTGATGTGTCCACGTTGCGTTTTGGGGCGTTTCCTGTCATGGGCGCTAAGCCTACCTGCACAAGTGAGGTATCATTTTTATCGGGAGACTTGGGGAAACATAGATTAGCAAAACAAGTGTTATTGCCCCTTGTCTTTCTCTACATTTTTTCCTTCCAAATATAAGAGAGTGTGTAAAAAAGACATCTATTTGAGAAATGCCCTGTAATTCACATGCTAGTATGGTCACCCCGGAATTCAGAGATGTGCAAATAACCACTGCTCCTCAACACCTTATCTTGTGCCCTTTGTGGAAATGCAAAGGTTTTCTTGATAGCTATTTTTCACTCTTTATATTTCAGCAAATGAATTGCTGTATACCCGGTATAGAATGAAAACGCACTGCAGGGTGCAGCTCATTTATTGGCTCTGGGTACCTAAGGTTCTTGATGAACCTACAAGCCCTATATATCCCTGCAACCAGAGGAGTCCAGCAGACGTAACGGTATATTGCTTTCGAAAATCCGACATTGCAGGAAAAAGTTACAGAGTAAAACATAGAGAAAAATTGATGTTTTTTTCACCTCAATTTCAATATTTTTCTTTTTCAGTTGTTATTTTCTGTAGGAAACCCTTGTAGGATCTACACAAATTACCCCTTGCTGAATTCAGAATGTTGTCTACTTTTCAAAAATGTTGCGGTTTCTGGGATCCAGCATTGGTTTCATGACCATTTCTGTCACTGCCTGGAAGGAGGCTGAAAGCACAAAAAATCGTAAAAATGGGGTATGTCCCAGTAAAATGCCAGAATTGTGTTTAAAAATTGGGTTTTGTGATTCAAGTCTGCCTGTTCCTAAAAGCTGGGAAGCTGGTGATTTTAGCACCGCAAACCCTTTGTTGATGCCATTTTCAGGGAAAAAACCACAAGCCTTCTTCTGCAGCCCCTTTTTCACATTTTTAAAAAAAAAACGAAATTTTCACTGTATTTTGGCTAATTTCTTGGCCTCCTTCTGGGGAACCCACAAAGTCTGGGTACCTCTAGAATCCCTAGGATGTTGGAAACAAAGGACGCAAATTTGGCGGGGGTTGCTTATGTGAACAAAACGTTATAAGGGCCTAAGCGCGAACTGCCCCAAATAGCCAAAAAAAGGCTCGGCACAGGAGGGGGAAAAGGCCTGGCAGCGAAGGGGTTAAGGCCATGGGGAGTCTTCTTCACTGCACAGTGGTTAAACTCCATTATGGCTATTTATGTGAATAAATGGTGGGGCTGCCTAAGTCAGACACAAAATATATAATGTTCCTCTAGCTATATTATTATTATACATATAAATACACACACACACATATATATATATTTTTATATTATTATTTTTTTGGCAAAGCAATTCAGCGATAATCTGAAAGTCCTGTGGTGTCCTACTCAGTCAGGGAAGTATAGTTCATCCTCAAACACAGGTTGTTTGCCCAGACGTTGGTCAACTAATCTACTTGTGTCTGATCAACTACTCTCATACTCCTCGAGGGGGTTTCAGGAACAGTACAATCATGTTGTATGAAGTGTTGGTTCATTTCAATAATGGTCAATGTCTCCACATTGGAGGAGAGAGACTGGTCCTTCTGACTGTGACATCTGTGCCAGCTGTGCCAGCTTAACAGACACTTAGCAGGTAAATTGGCTACTGGACAAGCCAAACACTTTATTGTTAGCCTGCTGAGCTCTGGCCAAACAGTCTACTATTTATAGAAACATTTGCTCACCAGTAAATACAACATGATTAAATAATTTATTTTAGTTGTTTCTGTTTTGGTGACAGTAAAGTCTTGCATACGCCATGAGGGAGTTTGTGATTATTTTTGTACTCTTTGTCTAGGGGTAAGTAGTCTTAGTGCAGCCTTGTGAACCTTTCTTTTGGCTTAAGTGATGTTAATGTAGCCTTGTTGGCACCTTTCTGTGATGAGTGGTTTTACTTCAGTCTTTCGAAGCTCCCTCTACTGAAGAATGGTGTTACAGCAAACTTGTGAAGCATGACCTGCACCAAGTTGAGGGGAAGTGACTTTAGTATATACATTTGCATAGACACATTTTCTATGTTAATCCGATGTGCTTGTTTTCCATAGGGTACATTATTTGCTGGTTCATAAATATAAGTCCTAATTACAGATTTCAATACAGGTTTTTCTTAATGTTTGCAATAACACCCTACTATTTATAGGAAATTGTATTCAACATTAAGTACAGCACAATTAAATAGTATATTTTTGCTAGTTATGTTATGATGTTAGGAAAGTCCCATACACCCCACATGGGAGTTTGCATCTTATTTTGGGCAAGTGGTGTAAGTGCAGCTTTTTGAAGCTTTCACTAGGGGGTGAGTGGTGTTCATGCAGCCTTATTGTCATTTAGAGCAGGCATGTGTGCATCACTCTACAGGAATTAAATATTTGTTAGCCTCTTTGTATGAGAAGGAGGAAGCTCAGTATCAGGAAATGTGCTGAGCATCTGTCAAATTATTTGATTTGATAGGAGTGTTTTCTGCATACTCACAGTACATACAACACTCCAATAGGGAATATGCTGCTCCACAAGTAGTTACAGTAGTACTCAGATAAAAGTAGTTGAAATGTCAATCACAATGCTGTGGTGATGTGGTTTCAACATAGAAATCTACCTGTACACTCGAGCTATGTTAATGACAATCTAATTTTTAGTAGTATAAATAAATATACCAAAAATGGTCTATAGTGAGTAATTTACAATAAATATCTTAAGTGTTATGAAAATAGCTAATGTAACTTTACTATACCTAGGGGCTATCAGTTATTGAGAAGTGCAAGTGTCTAGCCATTTCTTTTTTGGGGAACTTGTTTTTTAGGTGTATGTGTACATGTACCAGGGTAAAAATACACTCACACAAAGTGAATAAAAATCCAGTGGATGGAGTGGGTTGGTCTGTTGATCTGTTCATTTTGGAATGGGTAAGTGACATGTCAACAGACCAATGTTAAAAGTGTGTTGAGTGGTAGCTGCTATATATATGCATGTATTTTCTATATGATGTTTATTTGCACATTATTGAGCGGGCTAGGCAGTTAAATCTGTCGTTAGGTCAGATCTATAAAGGAGGGATAAGGATGTGGAAAATCAAGTAAAAGTATGTTCCAGTCAGTTGCTGCCAATTCTGGTTGACTTAATTGAGGGAGGGGTTTAATATTCTTGGCCTTGGAGTTGACTTTACTGTAGTCATATATAAACATGAACAAGAGCAGAATGCAGTCATTTACAACGAAGTCAGCCAATGGCTGAATTGGATTGATTCAATGCCTGATGTTGTACCCTGTAGTGCCCAGAATAAAATGTTACTGACACAACAACAGATTAGTAGATGAAGATGGCTGACTGAAAGTCCCTCAAAACAATTATATTATGTACAAATTGTACCAAAGCCAAAAGGCCTTGGCTAAGGCCAGACCTACAAATATCCTAAATTACGCAGACATTCAAGTCATCCTCTAGCCTCTAACCATCCCTATTACAGCAGAAAGGACAATGTGAGAGAAATACAATTAATACTGAGAAAATTATCTGCTTTCTGCAGCTGCTCGTACACCAGAGGGGAGGTTTATCAATATTTCATGCAATTCAACACAGCAAGACACCTTGCTTCAATGGGGGAAAGAGAGAGGGCAAGAATGTGTCATATTTACCATTATATGCTGAATTCCTGTAATCCCCTTGTGTTGACACACTTCTGGCTCACCAGCACCAATGCAGGCACCCTTGTGCCATGGTGCAAGGGTGCCTGCAATGCAGGAAGGGTAGTTTGTTTTCTGCAAAAAGGGACATTTTCCTGCACAAACACAATATTCTGAGCCTTTTCCTATTTCCATGTATGCTGCAGCACACATAGAAAGAGGGGAAAATAAGTTATTTGTCCATGTTAAGCTTCCCCTGGGAAGGCCTGCTATTTTGGCGCATTCTCAGCTCTACCAATTTCAATTTGATTTATTTCATGAATTGGAATTCCGAAGAGGTCCACATGCATAGATACTACATAAAATATCATATGACAATAAAGATAAAATTCCTAAGTAAAACTGAATAATAACATTACAATATCTGTGAAAAGTGATCCAATCACAATACTCCCCATCAAACTGATATTCCATAATCAATCTCAAACAGTACTGTAGATTTATAAAGTACATCAGATTAGAATATTTAGCTTCTATATGAAAAGACATTAAACTCAACCTCTCTAACTCTACAATATACTTCCTATAAAGTGCATCATACAGTGCAAAAAAAGAGTACCCTAGGAGAGGCCACTCATTACTTCCCCAACGCAAAGTAGTATTGGCTTGCATAAGGACAAATATAAAGCATATACTAAAAATCCAAAGTAAGAAGTGATCTGTAAGATGCAAAACAACCAGCCCTTTGCCCGTCAGATATTTATTACAAAATATTATCATGCTTTGCTACTCAGTAAAAGACCCCTCTTCCTTATTGCACTGTAAGATTTGTATAAAATGCCTCCAAACTGCTGGAGTAGTTCACTTACATTCATCCTGTAACCACCAATACAAGGAAAACTCAATATGAAAATTACTTGAAAAATTAAAAAATCCTAAAACAAAGTATTTCATTAGGCGAATTATACAATAATTTCATGGCCTCTCCAGCAGAAAGAACACTAAAAATCAAATAGAGGGGTTTCAACCACTTTTTCCTAAATGTAGCTAAAGCAGGACGAACAAATAATACATGCTTAAGATTCGGCACTCTCAATTGGCAAAGATCACAGATGTTAGAGGATCCATCCCATTTCGAGGTTAGTTCTCTAAGTGGCACTCTATCTAATCTCAACAGAATGAAAAAGCACCTCAACCCATGTGGGAGATTCCAGGCAAGGTATGGCTGAGAATGTTTGAAAATCACTGATTTCGTTAATATTACAAGTCTCCTCTTTAAAAGACAGAACTCAAAATCCAGGGAAATACCTTTGGATCGTGTCGCCTCTTTCAAGGTTTTTTTTAAAACAGTGAGTGGCAATGATGGAATCAGGTCTTGGTCAAGCTCAAGCAATTGCACAGCAAGATTATATTTCTCTTAATCTGCTGAAGATTTCTATGAACGCTAAGGCCCTGAGTTATACTTTTTGATGTTAAACTGTGCCAGTTGGAGAATTCTTGTCCAGAGCTGAAGTTCCTGTTTAATTATTGCCATCATCAGGGCCAACTGCTCCAGATGTTCGCATTGACCTTATGAGCCCCTCGATCTCAGTCACAGAGGGGGGACCAAAGCTATCCAATCCAGTTCTATTACTTGTACTCAGGTCCTCTGGCTCCATATCCAGATTTTCCACGTATAGGGAGAGTATATACTCCCTCAGTCAGCCTCTGCTATCTGATGGGCAGTAGAAGATTCATGATTTCCACAGCCTTCAGAGATAATAGCCCAAAGTTTACGGGAGTTTTTAGTCAAAGTGGCTTCCCTCAATGCGACCCACTTCTGTTCGGCCCCCTCCTTCCTTATACCTAACTTCATTCATGCTCTTCTTATTTTTAATAGGGATATTTTCCTAATCCTATCCTTAGGCTCCCATTCATACTGTTGCCTGACCAATTTATTGATTTCTCTATTGAGCAATAAGACAGATAACTTTACTTTCTTTTGAGCAAGCTTAATACGCTTAGGCTGATCACTTTGAACTATGTATCAGAGAAGTTTGGTGAAGTAATTTAACGGATCCCCACTCCATTCGCCAATGTATCTCACTGAGCTTTCAAGTACTTCTTTAACAGATAATATTTTAGCAGGTGTCCATTAGCTTCTACTCATTTTCTCATTCCAACTAATGTCCTTGCCCTTAAAACTCCAGGTCTCTATCCAGGATAGCTGCATTTTTTATGACCGGTCAAGGATCTTATGATCACTAAACGGCATATCAATGATTATCATATTCTCCACTAATTAGGTGATAACATAGGAGGCCAGAAAGTAGTCAATAATAGAACTTCTCTATAGAGATTTATGTGTAATGACTGCAGGAGAATCTGAACGAAAACACCCATTAAGATGATCCAACAAAGGTTCCTCAAACCTTTCAATAAGATGTACCCCCTTTTATCCATCCTAATTCTGGGGGGGATAAGATGGAAGGGATATTAAAAGTGGTTGCCCCTCTCTGAATCACAAAAAATGGAGAGAAATAGATTAGAAATTTTACAATTTAAATCCCCCATTATCAATACCTCATAAGCACTTTCATGTGGATTTCAACAGATAGCAGAAATATGAATAAACATATGTAATAAAGCTATATCATAATCCTTATCTGGTGGAATATAGACATTTACTATTAGCAAGGGAGTTTTCCTGCCATTCTCCAATATTGGGTACACTCCCACTATCTGAAAAATATTTGAGGAGACTGGAAAACTAACATTTTCCTATTTATGGTTGTTGCTTAACAACATAGCTATACCCCTTTTTGCGTGTCCTTTCTTAAAAGGCTGTGCCTTTAGACATAGGACCGAATACCCGGGACAGGTAAAATCAGAGCTCCAGGCTCTGGGATGCAGATTAAATCAGCCTGTAGAGAACTAAGGTCTAATTTTCCAGGATGGTTCCTTATTCCTGCGGCATTCCAAGAGACCACTGAGGGATTAAGGTTAATGGCTGGGTTGTACGAACTTTCCGTTTGCCAGAGTGCTATTTAGAGCCCCCTCCAACCAACTCCAATTTTCCTGTTTGGAACCTGAATAATGTGAAGGAGCATCTTCCATAAACTTCACCATGGAAATGGGAAACTTTCGCTTTTTCCAAGGAGGAAGAAGTACGGTCAAGCACTCAGTGGGGATTAGTATCATTCGAATTTAAGACGGGGGAATGCTGATAATTGAATGGAATTTCTTTTCCCCATACTGGGACAACATCTGTGCCTCTATGTTTTAACTTCTCACAATTAACCAAGATTAGATTTATAACAATTTGGAGAAGAACCAGACTTTTGTCTTTATCACTCCTACACTCTGATCAGGAAATACTTGAGAAATGTCACTGCTTTCAATAAATGTTAGCTCCTCTATATGTGTGAAACAGGAGATTAAAAAGTAACAATTTGAAATTAAATTCAGATCAAATAAAGCAGAAAACTCTAGACATTCAGGGGTCTCCGTATGTCCTTTAGTAACTTCCTCCCTATGGTTTACTTCCCCTCCGTTATAAAGATCGGATGTAGGGTTCAATAACACTGCATTTGCGCTCACATTACAAAATAAGATGGCACGTGGATTTAAATCAGACACCATGATCAATGTGGCTGGAGGATTAGTCTGTTGTACACCCCACAAAAGGGTCAAGTCTTGCTCTCCCCGTGGGGGAGGAGATCCAACGTTTCCCATGTCCTGGTGGGAGGAAGTTCCAGCAATGCCCATGTCCACAAACTTAACCTTGCTTGGGTTCTTTTTAGAGATTAGCCGTTTTCCCTTTTTTCCCCCTTTTTTTATTTTTTCTTACCCATTTTCCTCTCTTTAACAGGTTTTATGGCCAAGATCCAATTTTGCTCTGCCATCGACGAGTCAGGGTATACTTTGGGCAGAAAAAAGGGAAAAGGGTCCACCGGAGGGTTTAGCTCATTGTTCAAGATAACAGGTTCAAAGATGGTAGAAAGGGGGCTGGAAAAAAGATTTTCCAAGGAATAGACAACACTCTCTTGGAGAAAGGAATCCTGTGAATTTGAACATTTCAAATGTGCTTGTGGCTTGCCCACCTGAGTTCCCTGATCAGAATGAGTGGGCCGATTACATGAATTCACAGGCACACAAGAGTCCGAGGAGAACAAAATTGGTCTAGGACCTTGACACCCCAATTTTTGATGACCATCCTTTGCGGCCATTAATATTTCTCATCCAGGTCTGGTTTAGCATTCTTTTAATCTAAAAGGACTTTCAATATGGATATTAGTATGTCTTGAGTATGATCAGAATTGTTTATTGAATTTTCTAAAAGTACCAAAATCGACGATAGAATTCTCTCAAGACATTTAAAGGACTCTGAAAATACTATGGCCCTCATTAGGATCTTGGTGGGTTATCCCTCCGAGATCTGTGCTTATGGTCGACAGAAGACCGTCAGCGCGAAGAACCCTCCACTGGCAAAATAATCAACTTCCAGCTGGGTCGGACGGCGGCAACAGTGTTTCCGCCCACTGGCCCAGCTGGAAACAGGGCCTGAACATTGACGCCGGCTCCAAATAAAGCCAACGTCAATGTGGCAGTGCAGCAGCACCCATCGCGCGTTTCACTGCCTGTAATTTGGGAAGTGAAATGCGCTATGGGGCTGTGCATGGGGGCCCCTGCACTGCCCATGTCAAGTGCATGGGTAGTGCAGGGGCCCCCAGGGGGGCCTGAGTCACTCATTTGGTGGAATGCAACTCATTTTCCAGAGCCTGGCAGATCTGAAACGCCGCCAGGCTTCCTGGTGGCGGGAGCCTGACGGTGGCGGCATTTCCACAGTGGTGGTTCAGCAACTTTTAGAATATGGCGGTCTGGACCGCCATGCCATTGGCGGCAATGACTGCCACCGGTGGTGTGGCGATCCAGACCGCCATGTTCTTTATGAGGGCCTATATATTGATCTAGAGGGCCACTCAGACGATTCTCAGAGAACACAAGCTCTGGCATCAAGTAAGACAATAATGGGGAGAGTGAATGATCAGTAGGAGTACTAGTAAACAGCCTTAGACCGGGGAACTAATTTTCAGTTTACCATCCAAAGGCGTATTTGGACAACTAGCAGAAAAATTCCTTGCACCATATATGCAGTTCAAGTCAATATCGGGGAGGGTAAAATCCCCTTCTCCAGAGATGCCAACCACATTTGCCAAGATAGAGATGTAATTCACAGAGTCCCCCCCGGAAGAAGAGGGCTTTTCCCTCACAAGGTTTAAATCCACATTCTTTCCCCAATTGTCCACACAGCTAGCGGCTAAACCGTTTACTTTTATTGAGGACCGGTTCTTCAAGTGGCTCCTCTTGGACTAAAGGGAGGAAGGAATTTTTGCTTTTTATGTTCAAACGGGGAATACCCTTATTTCTTAGGGGAATAAACTTGGCCTTTTTACATGCCTGACCAAGAAAAGTCCTGCTCCTATGCAGGCGTTTGGCAGTCATCTTTGCAAAAAAGAGACTCCCTTGCCCCCAACCAATACCAGTACCTTAGTAAGGAGAGCACTGTGAAGAAAACACATTAATGTTAGAAGAATGTAATAAGCTGATACATTCGTCTTTTCCAAGGAGACAAGCACATTATGGCGGTCATTACGACCTTGGCGGGCGGTAGGCGGTAACCGCCGTGTGGCCGCCAATGCGGCCGCACTCACGCGGCCCTCATTATGACATTCCTGCTGGGCCCGCCGGCCCAGCGGGGATGAGGCCGCAACATAGGAGCCGGCTCCTAATGGAGCCGGCGGTGTTGCGGCCGTACGACGGGTGCAGTTGCACCCGTTGCGCTTTTCACTGTCTGTTATGCAGACAGTGAAAAGCTGGCCGGGGCCCTGTTAGGGGGCCCCTGCACTGCCCATGCACTGCCCAGTGGCATGGGCAGTGCAGGGGCCCCCAGGGGCCCCAGGACACCCCTTACCGCCAGCCTCTTCCTGGCAGTGCAAACCGCCAGAAACAGGCTGGCGGTAGGGGTGTCATAATCCCCAGGGCAGACCTGCTTGCAGCGCTGCCCTGGCGGATTATCACCGCCGGGGCTAAAACGGCGGGAAACTGCCGGCCCTGGCGGTGCAACCGCGGCGCTTCCGCCGCGGTCGTAATAGGGCTGGAAGCACCGCCAGCCTGTTGGCGGTGCTTCCTTCCTATTAGCCCTGGCGGTCTCGGACCGCCAGGGTCAAAATGACCACCTATATCTCCAATCAAGGAGACTCCCAGAAGGGCTCTAGGGATAGCGAGTGCAAGGGGCAGCCCTCCTGGGAAGAGCTAGAAAGAGCTGGCTGCACTGGCCTAATGTCAGCCGCTTTCTCTCCACCACAGGGGGCCACAACTCCAACTTTACCTTCTTCCCCGAATTAGATTCTTTACACCTCCTTCACTGCACTTAATCAGCCCTTATTTGCACTTTTGCACACTTCTCCAACTTTTGCCACTCAACTTTAGTGTCACTGGCCTTTGAAGGGCACACGCTCAAGGGTCCACACTCCGGGCTGTTCTTACCACTGTCTCTGCTTCATTTCCTCATTCAAAGACCATGTCCAGCAGGTGGCAGGCAGCGTCAGGGATCAGGCAAGAATCAAAAAAGTAAAGTCCCCCTGCCACCAACAGCACTGGAACCTGGAGGGCTGGGGAGCCTGAGGAGCCTAGAGAGCCTAGAGAGCCTGCAAGCCTAAGGGCTGGGGCGGACTTGGGGGTGCTTAGAGGTGCTCCTTGCACCACCCCTGATGCCACTCCGCTCTGCCACTCCAAGCTGGGGCTTCACCTCCTTTTGTGGCTCACGTCTTCCTGTGGCCTGCGGCTGCGGCTAAACCTCCCATAAACTCAGTCTGGGGGAGGGGAGTACCATGCTCTGCATGTCAGAGCGCCATACACCTTTCTCCTCAGCTCGTGACCCACGGCTCTTCTTTCTGCTACTCCTTCCTTCCTGCTGCAGGACTGCAGGGGTGTACCACACACCACCTTCTTCTGCCTCTTGCAGCTTTCCTCTCTCCGCTGGACTGCGGACTGTGGACCGCGAACTGCAGGGAGGACCGGGAAGGTTGAGAGCACCAGAGGATCTCAGGCCATAGGGCAGCCAGGTTGACCCGGCCTCAGGAATGGGTGCATTTCTCACCAAACGCCACAAGAAGCTCCACGGCAAAGCTACACTATGCCTCCTTGCGTCTATGCGTCAACATTTAATGTTTCACGTTGGGAACATTTTCAGGTTTACCACTCTTGGTGTGGGAACACCCAGGCTTCACCCATGGAACACTTCCCTAGGGCAGAGTAATGCAAGGCAATGACTTGCTCTGCCTTGTATTACTCCAGATTTACCAACTACTTCAGGGCCATGCAAGGTGGACTTGCATGGCTTGGTAACTCTGACTTTAGTGGTGCATTGTCCTTGTGCTGTATTTCATGATTCAAGGGCAATGCAACACCATGATACATCTCACCCTGGGTCCTAGAGAGTAAAACACCACAGGATAATAAGATACATATGAAAAAAAAAAAAAAAGTAAAAGAAGCAATGGTATCCCTATGCCTCCACCACCCCAAAATGCCCATTACCCTTACATTATTTTCTCTGACTCACCACATGGACCTGCCCTGAATTTCCAACAACATCCAAACAAAAATAATAAAACCCTCAAACAAAATAACATTCTGGTGTCCTGACATCCTTAAACATCATTTCATCAAAAAGGGAAGAACTGAATTAAACTTCCTCGATTTTTCAAAAATCAAAAGGTGGACGATGGAGCAGACATTGCAGATAAAGTATAAAGGATGCTTTCTCTCCAGCTTTTAATCTAAAATGACCAAGGAATCAACAGAAAAAGCAAAGGAGTCTTGAATACTGGAAACGTAATTTTGTACTGTATACGTATTAACCTCACAGTATGTACAACCATCCACTAAAGTTGCACATAATGTAAATGTTGATAACTCTGTTTACATTCCCACCTAACACCCGCATACATCATGTTACATAATCCTGTAATATTGCTATTTTGGCATCACAAGTCTAATGTGAAATTTGATAATGTTATGCAAGATTGTACCAGTGTAATTATTGAGCATGAGCCCAAAAAATATATGAAATGGGAAGACAATAAATAGAGCCGTCAAGTGGCACCATCTCATTCGTGACATTTAGCCAGTCCTGACGTTTTAGCCAAAAGAACATTGCATCACAACTCGTCGTGGAGTAAAAGGACTTGACTGACTAACGGTGTCGAATGTAACATACAAACACCACAGAGTGATGGGTGTTACTCTTATATTAATGTAATGGTACTTACTCGGAGGCCCAAAGAGGCTGAAACCAGTTACTATCTTAGAAGTTTTCCTAGCCTGGCATTTCGGGCTGAACTGTTCTTATTAGAGCAAGTCTAATTTGGATATGTGTGACATTTGCCTGGAGTGGGCAAAATAATAATGGATTGGAATGTGGCCTGAGTAATTATCAGTGCATGAGGTGAATAGGAGCATTCTGCCCATCACTTTTTGTTTTATTTAAACACATGCCACATGGCAAACCTTTTATAATAAAGGTATTATTTGTGTGTTGCTCACATTCTGGGACGGTGCCTTTGTTAATCTGAACAAGTACATCCTGCTCTGTGTTCATTCCCAGTGGAAAGGTCCTCATTTTGTTTCAGTGAGCTAATCAATTAAATGGTCTATAATTTCCCTTCCTTTCAATTTCCCCTAGCCATACTTATTACTGGCTGAAGATAAATTGTGAGAAGAACAGTACAGTAATCGTTCACTTTCAAACTGAAGATTCCATTTTAAAGTCGGGTGCATAAATTTATATGCCTCATAATACAATTATCGAGTCAATTACAATAATGCAGCTAATTATTATATATATCATTGATCTTTCCTCAAGAAACCCTCATGCATGCAAAACTACAACCATTAAAAAAATTAGGGGCATATTTAAGAAAAGTGGCGCTGCACAGTGCAGCACCACTTTTCTTGCACCCCACAGAGCCCCCCTATCTCCACCATGTGTGTGTCATATCTAAAATACGGTGCACCATGGCAAAAGTTGGGGGACTAGCATCATAATATTTGATGGTAGACGGGGCTTTGCAGGACTAGTGTCATAAATTTTGACGCTAATCCTCCAAAGCACCCAGAGGCCCATTGTACCCAATAGACGCCTTCTTTCAACGCCTGCCCTGAGCAGCCGTTAAAAGTGGCGGAAAAAAATAATGCAAAGAAATCTTTTGAATTTCTGTGCGCCATTTTTTCAGCCCCCCTAACGGGCGAATGCCCTCTTTGCATACATTATGCCTGGCACAGGCATAATGTAGTGCAAAGTGTTACAAAGTGGAGCAATGCATGCATTGTGCCACTTTCTAAATATGGCGTTGTTGACCTTCTTACACCACATTATCGTAAACAAAAATTATGCTAATGTGGCATTAGAATGGCGCTAAGGACCCTTAAATATGCCCTTTACTGTCTTAGCATTTCTATGGAAGTGCACCCCGACCCATCCACCCCTCTGTACTCCTTGTGAGAAACCAAAGACGGCCTCATTGGATGGTTAAGAATAAAGAGAAGTGCACACAAATAGTTGAGATTACTTGAGTTCTTTGTAAAGCACTGTAGCACTCAGTCATTAATGGCCCTGTATCATTAAATTATTTTCAATAAAGCGTCCATCATTCCAATGCTCTTATAATAAATATTATTCTCAGATTTTCCGGGAGGCGTTCAAATACCTGAAAAAAGAGATCAAGAACCCAACAGAAACGAAGACACTTAAAAAAACTCACTTGTCCCTTTTGATCATGGATCATAGATACACATATTTGTACTACTATTACATATAGATATTTCACCTTTCAACTTCTTGAGAATCTGCGATGTGATGACTTGCCTGTTAACGGAAGTAGGGCTGCAGGGATGCTAACTTGGAGCCGATTTCCAACTGAGGCCCATATTTATACTTTTTGGCGCAAACCTGCACTAACGCAGGTTTGCATCAAAAAGTATAGGCCGGCTAGTGCCATTCCTAGATGCCAGCCAGGCGCCATATTTATGGAATGGCACGAGCTGGCGCTAAGGCCCTGTTAACGTCCCAGGGCGTGGGGGGAGCCGGGGTTTGTGCACCAAATTATGGCGCTACACAGTTTAGAGGCAAAACAATTGCCTCTAGGCAGTGTAGCGCCATTTTCTGGCGCACAAGCCCCATGGACATGGCTCCTGTCTCAGTAAAGACAGTAGCCATGCCCACCACCCCAATGGCCATGCCCAGGGGACAGATGTCCCCTGGGAATGGCCAATGGGGCCAATGCGATGCAGGGGACACCAAGTCAGGGCCACGGAGCGGTGTTGGGTCCCCCATCCTTAGATGACCTCCTAGTGTGGGTAGGGGTGGGTGGAGGTGTCCGTGGGGACAGGGAAGGGCACCTGTGGCAATTTCCATGGTCTCTGACCATGGAAATCTGCACCTGCCCAGGCCCAGGCATTAAATAATGGTACTAAGCAAGCTTAGCGCCATTATTTAAGGCCCCCATCCCCTCGTGCCAGATTTTAGCACGGGGGATAAATATGGTGCAAAGGCCATATCGTCCTTTTCTGGACAGAAACGCCTACCTTACATCTCATCTATAACTTTGGCGCTAGATGCGTCTAGCGTCAAAGTATAAATTTGGAGTTAGGTTTGCACTGAATTGGCGTAGAAAAAATGATGCTAATTCACCACAAACCGAATATAAATATACACCTGAGTATCAATAAGAGAGTAGCTAGGGAGCCGCAAGTGACTGACTGTGAACATTAACAAGTACATCTCTCAGTTTAGGTGTGGGATAGCAAACTGCATGTTCCCTTTGCAAAAAAGGCTGTCACGAAAATGGTGAGCAGGGAGTGGCAGATGAGAACAAACTTGGAACACGCTTTGTTCCACTGACATGGAGTGGTATAGAGTAAAGTGGAGGGTTGTGGAGGGGTGTTCAGTGGACTGGGGTGTCCTGGACTGCTGCAGAGCTGTGTGAGTACAGTGGAGTGTTGTGGAAACAGTAGAATGCTGTGAAGTAGAGTGGAGCAGAGTGTTGTACAGAGTAGTAGAGTGCAGTGTCATGGAGTAGAGTGGAGTAAAGTGGAGTACAAAGCAGCACAGTAGAGTAAAGTGGAGTGGTGTGGAGTATTGTAGAGTGGACTGAGTACAATGGGGTAGAGTGGAGGAACATAGAGTGGAGTAGAATGAGAAGAGCGTCATAGAGTGGAGTGGGATAAATTGTTGGAGAGTTGGGTGGCATAGAGTAGCGTAGAGTTGCGTTTTGCAGAGTGAAGTACTGGGGAGGAGTGCAGTGATGTATCATAGAGTAGAATGGAGTGGTGTGGAATTGAGTAAAGTGGCGTGGAGTGGCATGGAAGGGGGGGAGAAGAGTGTTGTAATGTGCAGCATTGTAAAGTGGAGGAGCGGTAAGTCGAGGGGCATAAATTGGAAGGATGTAGAGTGAAGCAGAGTGTCATAGAATGGAGTGGCATAGAGTGGAGTAGAGTGTCATAGAGTAGAGTGTCATATAGTGAAGTGGCACAGAATGAGACAGAGTGTCATGTAGTGGAGTGATGTAAAGTGGATTGCCGTAGAGTGGAGTATCATAGAGTAGTGTGCTGTAAAGTAGAATGTAGTAGGGTGAAGGGTGTCATGGAGTGGAGTATCATAAAGTAGTGTGCTGTAGAGTAGAGTGTTGTAGGGTGAAGGGTCATGGAGTGGAGGGTCATAGAATAAAGTGGAGCAGAGTGAAGTAGAATAGAGTGGAGTGGAGTAGGGTAGAGTGGAGTAAAAAGAAGTAGAGTGTAGTAAAGTGTTGTAGAAGTGAAGTACAGCAGAGTGGCATAAAGTGGAGTAGGGTAGAGTGTGTCGAGTGTTGTGGATTGTCATGCAGTGGTGTGGAGTATCATAAAGTAGATTGGATCAGAGTGGCGCAGAGTAAAGTAGAGTGGAGTAGAATGTCAGAGAGAGGCATGTAACGGCATAGAGCAGAGGGTTATAGAGTGGAGGAAAGTAGACTGGAGGGTCATAAAGTGGAGTAAGGTGTTGTAAAGCACAGTAGAGTGGAAAAGAGTGGAGTGACTTAGAGTAGCATAAAGGGCCATATTTATACTTTTTGACGCAAAACTGCGCTAACGCAGTTTTGCGTCAAAAAAATTAGCGCCGGCTAACGCCATTTCGATGCGCCGTGCGGGCGTCAAATTTATACTTTGACGCATGGCGGGGCAACAAACAGGTGGGAGTCATTATTTCGTGACGAATACAGCGGCGTCAAGT
This sequence comes from Pleurodeles waltl, assembly GCF_031143425.1. Taxonomy (NCBI): domain Eukaryota; kingdom Metazoa; phylum Chordata; class Amphibia; order Caudata; family Salamandridae; genus Pleurodeles; species Pleurodeles waltl. Next base: position 1,102,252,165 of record NC_090440.1, on the reverse strand, counting down.
CGTAAAGGAAACCAACGTTAACGCGACGCAAATGACTGTGGGTCGATTTACGACAGCGCAACCCGGAAAGCGCTGTTTATTTTGACGCATTTGCGTCAAATTTACCCGCGGAAACTGCCCTTTCAGCAGAGGAGAGCCAAAATGGATCCCAGATGCCACAACAGACCCCAGGAAGATGACAGCAGACCAGGAACCAGCCAGGATGATCCATACAGGAACCAGGACATGTTCAGAAAAAAAAGAAAGTGTCGCTTCAGTGCAGAGGAGCAGGAAATCCTGGTTAAAGAGGTGACGGAACACCAGCACCAATTGTTCATCACCTCTAAATTGCCTATCAGTAGGAGAGAGGCCATATGGAAACAAATTGTGGACAAGATCAACAGTGTGGCTGAAGAACGCAGAACAGTCACCGAGTGTAAGAAACGCTGGCATGACTGCAAACGTAGGACAAAAGAAAAAATGGCCAGGAACAGGAAGGCAGCACTGCAGACTGGAGGGGGGAGTCCAGCACACCAGGAGGCCCTGGACTACATGGAGGAGATGGTCGCAGCCGTCATCCCTGAGGAGATCGTCACAGGGATTCAAGGACAGGACAGCGCAGACTACCACGACACAACGCACATGCAGGGTAAGTCGCATGGGGAATCATAATACAATAATGATAACTGCAACCGGGGGGGAGGAATACCTACTCCACAATGCATGTAACTCAGCATATATATGAAGTGGCATGGGTAACGGGGCACGGCAGGGGGGCATGGCCAGCACAGACTGAAGCTGGGGCACGACAAAATACAGCACTAACAACAGTCCCATGGGGCCATCCTGTAATCACAACAATGGAGCCAAGGGAAGGCAGCGACAGGTGGGAAGGCCACTACGTCAAACTTAGATCCAGGCACTCGTCAGTCAAAATGTATCCTACATAAACTAGGTCCCCATCTGTAATCCAGTAGCCAAAACAACAACTGCAATGTAACTGCGACAACAGTTGACAATAACACCTCTGATCTCTGTGCAGCTATAGTAGCAAATGGCAGGAACCTCCCCATGGAACATACATACCTAAATTAGGGGGTGAGGATGACATCTGCAACTATTTATAGAAATAAGACAAAGGCACCAGTACACTCAAATGCCAATGTCCATACTTGACACATACATCAGCCAAATTAAATAGCAATAGGAGCCACACAGCACTAAGGACACACACATGCTGCATACGTCAGGGTCCCTCACGTGCCTGGCTAACAAGGCAACATCACTAATGTCATACTGCTCAGACAACAACATTGAGGAGGGGACACATGCAACTGGTCACTGAAACACACCTGCACAGTCTGAGAACCAAATAGGACCTTGATACGATAAACAGGGCAATCCAATTAAACACACATTACCCAACATCATCTTGAAACATCAACAATGTTTACATCCATACCACATCCTAACATTGCCATGCATAGGATATGCCACATAACATGTACATTTAGGTCAATGTGAATAAAAAGTGTTTGGGGCAGGTCCTGAGAGGCAAGTGTGCTGCCAGGGCATTCACAACACCCACAGCCAGTCAAAGTGTAGTGTGGTAAGTTTTACGTATACTTTGCGCATTAGCTTCAGGCTTTAGGCCTTTGTGCACCTTGCCCTGAATGTACTTTTACTCATTTGCTAACAGCTTAGAGCCTCTGTGCACTTTGCACTAAATGCTAATTGTTAGGCTTCGTATCAGTAATTTTGTAAATAGCCAGTTCTACGGTGTTGTTTTTTAGTCATATCAGACTGTTTTGCCTACTTCATCACTGCAGTTCTCCAGAACATATTCACTCTGTGCTCCAGTCAAGGATACAGTCTTGTACATTGCCGATAGACGTGGTAGGAGTTCAGATTTGGCGTTCCTGCGTAGGGACACTTTGTCATCACGATGACATGTTAGTTATAAAATCACTTCCTTGTCCCAATACACGCAAGAGGGAGTTTCCGAACAGTGAACCACAACTAGACGCTGCCAGCCTTGCTGCAGATGCTGAACCAGATCACAGGCCATTGCTCAGATATGAGGGCTGATGTCTCCCCAGTGATTCAGACAGGCAAGCTCCAAGCTAAACATGCTGTGCTCTAAATAGAACAAGCAGAGGGAGAGTAGAAACAGTTAGGCACCAAGATAGCTTTGTTCAAATGTTTTACACTCCTGGTGACTATTTAAATTCTACCATGTTGTATTGTTTGGGTTATTGTGGCTCACACCGAATTATCTAAAAGTCAGTTGTTTTATGAAATCATCATATAAAACCAATGTGGTCTTTGTCATTTGTATATGAGATCATACTGGAAAAGAGAGAATTGGTTTGGATCTGAGTGACCACGACTTCCCAGAGAAGTTCCAAAGATGTCATGCGCTCGGCTGTCTAATCATTTCTTTGCCATGGGAGACATGAGGCACTGCTAGTTAGCCAGAGCAAAAAAGAAAGAATTAGGGTGACAGAGTTATTTACAAGTGGGTCAGACTCAGTCCCCCACACCATTAGCTATCCTGCTGCCTAGAAATCCAGTAATCTCATGTAGGATAATGAGAGCCCACGCGACAAAATGTCTCTCCATAAGAATAGATATACACGGAGGGACGAGTAGGACAAAAAGATGGCTATTCCCAAATTTGGACAAAGCAACACCTAGAGGCAATTAGGCAGACAAGTCTGATAACTCAATATCATACATGTGACACACAGGTGGGCCTTAGGCCTATAACAATGCCCATATGAAGGACAGCAGATACCAATACCAAACCAGAGCACAAAGTTAAGTCATCCAAAGGCTTGCATCTTATGGCAAAATTGTCACAACACAGACACACTAATTGTACCCTCTTTCATTGCAGAGGAACATGGATCTCCTGCAGATATGCCTGTCCCTGATTTCCCTGATGACATGGATGACGAGCCCATAAATATTTCCCAGGAGACCATCCAAAAGGTCCTTGAAAGCCTCCAGACCCCACCTTCAGTCACAAGGAGGAGCACAGAAGAAGCAGCCATCACAGAAGAACCACCCACCACCCCAATTGTGAGACCTGCCAGCTCCAACACAGCTGAGGACTCTGACGACACTGGCACCAGCTTTGAAAGAACTGTAGTTGGTGTCCAGCGGGAGCTGGCCAAGGAGGTGCGGGTGGAGATGCAAAACATGGCAGCCAGCCTTGAGGGGGTGCGTTCGTGCATGACGTCATTTGCAGATCAGGCAGCTGCTACGGAAGCCCGAACATCTCTCTTGCAGGAACTTGCCAAAACACTGAAGGTAATCAGCACAGCTGTCATCCAGTTGACACAACACCTACAACTGCAATCCAGTCAACGTGTGCACGAATGCAACATTGAACCCCTCAGGGCCGACCTGGCTGCCTACCATCGTGATGTGGCTGCCATTCTCAAAAACCAGCAGGCCCTCCTTGCTGCAGTACTGCCCTTAATAACTCCACAGGGAGCAGCCCCCGGGATGTCTGCCTCCACGTCTTCTAACACTGAGGTGTGTGTTGCCCCTTCACAACCAACAACAACAAGGACAAACCAGGCAACACACACATCAGAAGAAGAAGACATGGAACAGATCACATTCACACAGAAGAGTACCCGGAAGCACTAGTCCCTGCACCATGGCCTACTTTGACCAAGGTCCTACGTTTTGACAAATGCCAGTCTCACTACAACTACACTCAATGACTGTTCTGCAATCCACTGTATGACTTGTCAGCATTGCCAGTGAATGTCTCTCTCCTACTATTTGCCAATTCCTGTCCCTCTGCACTGTCTGTGACATCACCCCAGCATGTCAGGAGCATCATCCACACCCCTTCTGTAGGATCACTATGTAAGAATGCACCAGAACGGACCCAGCAATCATGGACAATGGACATTTTGCACTACAGCACCTATAAATAAATAGCACTTGCACACCTAATATGTCTCTGTGTTATTTCACACTTCAACTGTGCAGTACATAACTCCAAAGTGCCTGTGTGGCAACCATGTAGCTTGTCAATACAACTGTCCTGACATCATGTAGTCTGATACATCTGTGCAGTGGCCAGGATTGCATCATAGCCTTACCATACTGAGGAGAATAACTGATGAAGGGACTAACCACACACAATCATGGTGTTTTGGACAGAATGATGCACCATCTATAGCAATTCTAGTCAACTAATGGTGGCTGAGATATGTAGGCACCATGCAATACTAAAACATGAAGTTATGCTGCAAAATGTAAGCAAACATAAACAAATAACACTGCATCAATCACCCTTTCTGAGTATACTTCCATGAAGGAAAGTCATGCAGAATTAGCACACACATGATGTAGGTCAGCAATGAAGGCAACAAGACGAGAGTGTTAACAACACCTCATCTACAATGATCTCCCTGAACATCACACTGCAGTCCGACCTATGAAATTACCCACAATAACAAGTCTGGAAGCACACCTTGTGAAGTAGAATACATACTCACCAACACAAAACCTTGGTGATCAATGCAAACTACCAATGGTGGGTCTCCCAAATGGTGGATACTTACCAAGTGATCACAGGGGTAGCTGGCATGTTAAACCTCCATTTTCTGGGGATGGCTAGCACAGGACACTAATGTCATACAAAAACATTCACCTACACTGATGTCAAGGCCATGATAAAGTAGCACCTAACGCATCATGTAAAGGGCTAACTATATATTTATTACTATTTATTCACACAAGAGGCAACTCAGGGAAAAGTAATACCTACACTAATCTAACCTGACTACTACTAACCCACAACTGTCCCTAACTAACCTAAGCTAAACTTACTCTACACATATAACGAAACGATCTAAACATCAACCCCCTACCCACCATTATGAGACAGGACACATGCAGGACAACACTTACTAACCTACACACATACTATACTATCCTAAACAAGCATATATATATTATTATTTTTTTATTTTATTTTTTTATTTTGGTTTTTGTATTTTTTGTTTTTTTTAAAGAAACAGGAATCCCAACATTGACCCCCACCCACCCACCCACCCAAAAAATAAAGATAGAAAGAATAAGGACCCCCCACCCTCTTCCCTAACACTAACTAAGCTAATTACCTATACTAACCTAATACTAATCCCCAAAACCCAACTATCAATACAAAATAGGAAAGAGGAGAGAGGGGAGGGGTAAAAGTAAAACAAGGCAAATGTCCTAGAGGTTGGCCCTCCGTAGGGTCCGCCTGATGGAGCGAACCCTTTTTTTTATCTACGCCACATCCTGGCTCAGCTTGTCCACCTTATTAAACACCTTGTCCAATTTACGGCTCAATGCCAGGAATGCGGCTGGGTCCACAGGAGGGGCTGATGCTGTCTGTGTGCCGGCCGAGGTGGACCTTGTGCCAGCAGTTGAATGCCCACTGGACTGTCCTGGTTGTTGAACATGGCTGGGTCCAGGTCTGGATGAGGAGCCAGGGTCAACTGTGCCCGACGTTGCTGGGGCCACTTGGGGAGACCTGGTGGATGTGGTGTTGGTGGCTGTTGTGGGCAATGTAGGCCCACCCTGTGGTGAGGCCCACCATGCCCCGGAGGCCCGATGTAATTGAAATTTTCGGGCCATCCTCTGGTACCCCGACTGCACCTGCAGGATGTGCCAGTATCGCATGGCACGCCTCTCAAATTGGTGTCTATCTGCGGCACTCATGTTTGCAGCTGTGAAGAGAAATGGCAAATATTTACCTTTGGAATTGCATTGGGTGGAGTAGCACAATGGGTTATTTGTACATTACTTGTAATGTATTTGTTGCAGCAATTGTCACAACATAGTTCACTTAAAGTCTCAGAGGAAGTACATGTGAAGCCTGCATACATAAGGGCATCTCACACCTAGTATATCCATGTCTCTACATGATGGATGACATCAGCCTAAACTACTCATCCAAATAATGCCTAATGCATCTGACATTATGGCTGAACCTCTTCCGCATACTGACTTCACTACATATGTCACTCTATGTGATAACTATCACAACCCTCACTCAATGCCATTTGTAATTTGTGGTTTGCTAATATTGAACCCATGGGCCATAACCGAATGTGTACACTAGGGGCTAGATGTAGGAAGACGGAAAATTGCGACTTTCAATTTGCTATACAGAACGGTGTCTCCGACACCGTCTGCGAGTCGCTATGGGGTCGCAAAGACCCATCTCATTAATATCAATGAGGTGGGTCCCAATTTGCGCCCCCTTAGCGACTATGGGCACTCACGGGGATGGAGGCCTGCTGGGAACAGCAGACCTCCATGTCCGTGACTGCTTTTAAATAAAGCAGATGTTTTTGTCCCCAAGTGTAGCCCGTTTTCCTTAAAGGAAAACGAGCTGCACTTAGAAAAATAAACCAAAACCTTTATTTTCGGATTTTTTCAGGGCAGGTAGTGGTCCCTTGGACCACTGCCTGCTCTGCCAAAATATTTTTGGGTCCACTCACAAAGGGGAAGGGGTCCTATGGGGGCCCCTTCCAGTTTGCGAGTGGGTTACCATCCACTTCAAGTGGATGGTAACTGCCACTCCCTTTGCGACCACGTACTCGGTCGCAAATGGAATTGCATACCACTGCGAGTCGCAATTAGGAAGGGAACACCCCTTCCTATTTGCGAGTCGGAAATGCATTTTGCGAGTCGGTTCTGACTCACAAAATGCATTTCTGCATAGCAAACAGACGTTTGCCACTCGCTAAGGGCGATATTTGCCGTTTGCAACTTGAAAACTGTTTGCTACATCTGGCCCTAGGTTCCAAACAAAGTTGCAAAAGGTCACAAGTACGTGTAACATACTGGTTGCTACAGTCCTAGGTACCCTATCCCCAATCACATGGCAGTCTTTGAGGGTGGGGTGGGAAGAACAACCAACAATCCCAGGTTCAATGCACACCCAGGAGTGTATAGAAAAGTCAACAAGTATGTGCCTTCACACACAACACCAATGAAGGGCTAGCAACACGTTGGAGTCAGCCAAACATTGTCATATCCAAGGTCCACACATGTCAAAATGCTCTGACTCAGGCCAACATCACATACTATCATTGAGGCATGTTTTACAACACACACACAGGAGCAAGAACACTCATGATCATGAGTCAACTGAACACCTAGGCCATTGCACTCTAGTCACACACACTTCTAGTTCAACTAGTGGAAGTACATGCCCCCGGAAGCTGCACATTTCATACAAGCCATTTGCCAAAGCTATCTGGGAGAATGTCAGTCTGATATGCAGACTCAGTTCAAGCCAAGTCCCAGAGCAACTCTTACATTAACCAGTGTATTCCACATGACTCATCCCATTCCCCATAGCGGCCCAACTGGAATGACCTACAGCCCCTAAATCTGAGAGATGGCTAAGTATTGGTCTACAGAAACAGAAGTGATATTTGAAATCCCACTATAGCAACAATGCCAATGAACGGCCAGAGCATCAAATCATGAATTCTGTTGAACACACAGTAGTCCATCATGCATCACTAGCAAACAATTAATATAGCACTCAGGCCACACTCACTGTAGGTATCGGGGTCCTCAAAATGTGCCACCTCTCCCACGGTGTACGGTGCTGGTCCACATGTAAAGCATGAAAGGAAGAATATACTCAGACTCGGTGCACTGACAAATAATTGCAGTTACTATGACACTGTGTGAATATGACATGGTAATGATACACTTTCCCACATGCTCATACTGCATGGATGAATTTTTATTCAACATTAACATTGGATGAGTCTCCTGCTACAGTTACACACCCTACTACACACATGAAGTGGCCAAGGCAGTCAGGTGTTGTCAAAGATACCCCTCCATTAGTATGCCCCAACAATAATGGCTTGCATACATCTCATCATGTGCATCCCAGAGAGACATCCAAAAGCTGTTTACTTGAGGACTGCATGACCCCTCACAATCAAACAGGCTAGGTGGACATTTTCAAAACACAGCAACCAGACACACATGTGACATATGTGTGGACAACATAGCTAACTTCATGTGACGTGAAGGCACCACACATTTATAGCATCATCATGGGTTTACAATTTTCTGTCTAGCTATGGCGTCAACATATGTAAGTATGTTGTTTCTACATGACTTTCTCACTGGCCAATATGACCTGTAGAGTTTAAATAGAGGCATTAACGTGTCGCTTGTCTGACACAAAGGCAACACTACATTACATACAGCTACAGGCATCCGGTATGTGTTGAAAACATGAGCCATCTGACTGCTAGCATTGGTCTTCCTACACATTGTGCAACAAATACACATTAGGGCCCATATTTATACTTTTTTAGTGCCGCATTTGCGTCATTTTTTGACGCAGAAACGGCGCAAACTTGCAAAATACAATTGTATTTCGTAAGTTTGCGCCGTTTTTGCGTCAAAAAGCGGCGCAAATTTGGTGCTAAAAAAGTATAAATATGGGCCTAGGTTTCCCTAGCATTACACACAGTCAGCTACTTATCTAGCAGATTGGCTAACAATCATCACATGTCCCCACACAGATTTCTTTTATTCACATGTAATTGATTTGTACTCACCAACATGGCCACCAATCCTGATTCCCAGGTGGTCCAGCAGGTCCTGCTCCCTGGATATGAGATCAGCCCAGCGGTGCTTTAGTTGATGCTCATTCCTCATGCTCCCGTACACCCGGACCAGGTGATGGCGCACCTTCCCCCACCGGACTTTACGTGCCTCCGTGTGATACCCCTGTATCACACGGCCCCCAGCCTCCAGCATGAGTGGGAGGAAATGGCAAACGAGCCAAATGAATCCCCCCAATTCCTCCTCACCCATCCTGGCAAGCCGAGGCCTACCTGACATATTAACTAATTTAAAGGAGAAAAATGAGATAAACAAGTAAAAGTGGGAAATGGGGAAAGGTAGAGTAGTGAAGGAAAAAGAAAACTTAAGAAAAATAGCCCAACTAACCCCAAAGTTAAACTACCCAGAACAGACTCCCACAGACAATACAAACAAATACAGGATTGGACAAAAGTACACTAAACAGACTGAGACAATATTAGACAACAAGACTAGGATCACAAAAAGACAAAATACAAGGTACACAGGACACAAAAGCAGTTAAACACAGGACTACACTTTTCACACAACCACACAGTCTAGATAAATCTGAGACTGCAAAGTGAAAGTGAAAGTTAACTCCCAGTACAGATTTTGTAAACAGGATATCCTATTACATCACTTCCTGCATAAAATGGCCGCCGTTTTTATTTTCCCGTTATGCGTCATATTTTCACGCATACACATTGTGCGTCATATTTTTTGACGCATAACATTGCACATAATGCAGAGTCAAAATGAATTTCTTCATTGTTCCCTTACATTATTGTGAGGCTGAGTTTACAGTTCTAGTGTAGAATTAATAAATTAATAAGGTACATGACATGTCCACCATATTGTCCATGTTGCGTCAAATTTCCACGCATACAGCATGGGCGTCATAATTTTTTCACGTACAGGAGTGCACAGAATGCAGAGTCAAAAAATATGATATGAAAATTAATAAATTAATAAGGTACATGACATGTCCACCATATTGTCCATGTTGCGTCAAATTTCCACGCATACAGCATGGGCGTCATCATTTTTTCACGTACAGGAGTGCACAGAATGCAGAGTCAAAAAATATGATATGAAAATTAATAATTTGATAAGGTACATGACATGTCAACCATATTGTCCATGTTGCTTCACATTTCCACGCATACAGCATGGGCGTCATAATTTTTTCACGTACAGGAGTGCACAGGATTATGACGCCCATGCTGCAGAGTGCCATAGAGTGGAGTGTTGTCGAGTGGAGTAGAGTAGCGTGGAGTGAGATAGAATGGTGTAGAGTGGAGTAGAGTGGCATATAGTGGAGTAGAGTGTGTAGAATGGCATTGCATACAGTGAAGTGTTGTAGAGGGGAGGGGCGTAGATTGGAGGGGAGTAGAGTGAAGGGGCGTAGAGTATCATAGAGTATTGTAGTGTGTGTTGTAGAGTGGTATGGCATAGAGTGAAGTGGATTAGACTTTCGTAGCATGGATTGTCATAGAGAGTCATTGAGTGGAGTGGAGTAGAGATGAATAATGTCTCAAGGAGTGGAGTAAAGTGACATACAGTGAAGTAGAGTACAGTAGAAGCAAAAGAGGGAAATAGAGTGTCCAAGAGTGGTGTAGAGTGTCATTGAGGGGGTGACATAGAGTGGAGGGGTGTAGAGTGTCATAAAGTGGAGGACCATATAGGACCATATTTACAAAACGTTTAAGCAGTCACAAAGGGTCCCGTTTGCTGAATCATGCCATTTGTGACCACTAAAAAGCATTGTTGGATGTACAAATGCCCTATTTGTGATTTGCAAATAGGGCTTGCCAGTGGGTATTAGGAATGGATGTGTTCAGGACCTCCCTTCCTAATACTGAATCACACAGGTATGTGTGAATGTATTGCGACCAAAATGCAGACGCAAAACATTTACATTTTACCAACTCCTTGAAGGAGGTGGTAACTCATTCGCAAATGGGAAAGGATCCCATGGGACCCCTTATCCTTTGTGAAAGAGGGTGAAAACATTTTTTTGTAGCAGTCCCATGGACCAGGGCCTACTCTTTTTTATTTTTGAAACCCATCATGTTTTCTTTAAGAGAAGATAGTCTGCATTTAAAAAAGAATTGCTTTATTGCAAAAGCAATCACAGGCATGGTGGTCTGCTGACCCCAGCGGACCACCATCCTGGTGATTGTTGTGATTCACACTGGGGCACATAGTGAGACCTACCTCATGAATATCAATAAGGTGGGTCTATCTGCAATCCAATGTGACTCACACAATTGTCAAACTAACATTTGTACATGGGTGTTTGTGATTTCCTAATTGCAAATAGCTAAAATTCAGAATTAGGAAATCGCAAAAAATTTTTTGTACATCTAGCCCATATTGGAGGGGTCGTGGAGTAAAAAGGTGTAGAGCTGGGTGGAGTAAAGTGTTGTAGAGTGGAGGGGCATAGAGTGGCATAGAGTGGAGTAGAGTGGCGTTAAGTGGAGCATCATAGGTTGTCATAGCATGTAAAGTCTTACAGTGAAGTGACACAGAGTGGAGTGGGGATAGGCTAGAGTGTCATGGAGTGTCGTAGATTAGAAAGATCTAGATAGAAGTAGAGCAGGGAGGATTACAGTGGAGTAAATTAGAGTAGAGTGGCATAGCATAACTTAGAGTGGAGTAAAGTGTTTTAGAGTGGAGTAAAGTGTTTTAGAGTGGAGTTGAGTATAGTGGCTTAGAGTGGGATAGAGTGGAGTGGAGTGGCATAGAGTGCCGTGGAGTTTCATAGAGTGGAATGAGTGTCATAGATTGGAGTGTCATAGAGTGGGGTATCCTAGAGTGGAGTATAATAGAGTACAGTGGGATAGAGTGGAGTATTGTGGAGTGTCATAGTGGAGTGCTGTAGAATGAAACAGAGTAGAGTAATGTAAAGTTGAGTAGAGTGGCATGGTGAGGCAAAGTATAGAGTAGAATAAGGAATCATAGAATGGAGTGAAGTGATGTAGAGTGGAGTACAGTACAGTGTCAAAGTGCAAAATGACATAGGCCCTCATTACAACCCTTGTGGTCGTGGTATAGCTGCGGTAATACCTCCGACAGGCTGGTGGTAATAAATATGAAATTATGACCATGGTGGAAACAGCTCAGACAGACAGCCACTTTAACATACCGACCGTCAGGGTGGATACAATAGGCACCATGGCGGTAACCAGTAACAGCCAGGCGGAACAAAATGTTCCACCCAATGTATTATAACAGGCCAATCCACCACCTTTTCCGCGGCAGTACCAATGACTGGCGGAAACACTGCACAAAAGGGAAACAACTCACCTGTGGATACTCAAGGAAGAACTACGCCACCATGGAGCCCGAGTTGCATGTGTTCCCCATGCTCTTCTACTTACTGTTCCACTACGAATACCAATGCCGACGAAGACGACCACAGTGAGTACAGCTGCCTAGAACACAGGAGAGGTGGGGAGGAAAAAGAGAGTGACACACACACACGCAACATGCAACATCCCCACCCCAACACCACACACACAAACAGATGCAGTAACAGTACATATTCACCCCATACCCCTCTTGAATAATGGACAAAACAAATTGAATAAAGTGAGTGTAATAAGATAAAATAGTAAAAATATGTGCATCCAAAACAACAAGTATATAGATATATAGAAATGTAGGGTCACTGCCCAGTCCTCAATGTCCGTGGGCCACAGGGCCACATCACATAGTCCAAGGCCCCACCTAACTCCTGCAACAACATGGAGAGAACACTGCAGGGACATCAGGTTGAAAATAGCCAGGCACCTCAGGGGGGACGGGGAAAGCAGCCGGAAGATGGTACAACGCCACTGGTCCTGGAGGGGGCAACATGCCCATCACTCTGTCCTGGGGAGTGCAAGGCCACATTCTCTCAAGTGGGTGATTTCCCCACATGCTCTGGAGGAGGCAACATGCCCTGTGATTGGTCCTGGGGAGTGCAAGGCCACAGTGTCTCAAGTGGGTGACTTGTCCACATGCCCAGGAGGAGGCAACATGCCCATTACTCTGCCCTGGGGGCACATTATGCCCAGTGAACTTCATCCTGGGGAGGATGGGGTGAGTGGACGGCTTCTTCCACTGGTTCTGGAAGGGGCATTGTGGCAAGTGAGCTTCATCCTGGGGAGGAAGGGGTGAGTGGATGGCATCTCCACTAGTTCTGGAGGGTGCATTGTGCCCAGTGATGCTGATCTTGGGGAGTGCAAGGTCACAGTCTCTGAGCTAGGTGTCATACCTACAGGATTTGCATGGGCCAGGTCACACAATAGCCCATGAAGGCAGGACTACACACTGTCTGCCGGACCGGATGGCTGTTCAGTGGTGGCAATGGTGGTGCTGCTGCTGGTAGTGGTTAGGGGATGCTCCAGCCCTTCCCCTGAAGCCTCAGAAGGCTGCCCACTGGGGCTGCTGCAGCTGGTGGTTGTGCTGTCAGTGGTGGTCAGAGGCTCCAGCTCTCCCCCTGCAGCCGTGGATGGCTGCCCATTGGGGCTGCTGCTGCTGTTGGTGGTGCTGGTAGAGGTGCTGGCAGTGGTGGGGAGAGGCTCCAGCCCTTCCCCTGTAGCCTCGGACTGCCCACTGGGGCTGCTGCTGCTGGTGGCGGTGCTGGTGGCGGTGCTGGCAGTGGTGGGGGGAGGCTCCAGCCCTTCCCCTGCAGCCTCGGATGGCTGCACCACCATAGTTGGTGGTGGGGGCTCCGACTGAGTCCCTGCACCTGGGCCCTTGTTTCTACAGCCTGCTGTTGCAGGCCCCTTGCCCTTCCTTCCTGCAGCTGGGGCTGCCTCCTTGCCCTTCCCTGACGCACTTGGGGCTGACTCTTTGCCCTTTCTTGACGCACTTGGAGCTGACTCCTTGCCATTCCTTGATGCACTTGGGGCTGGCACCCTGTCTGTCTGGCTGGTGGGTGGCCGGGATCCTTTGACCCCTGGAGAAGTTGGGGACACTTCCCATGGACTGGGTGGCTGAGGTGCTTGCCTGGGTTTTGACCGCCCTGGTCTGACGTGAGAGACTGGGGGGGAGGGCTAGGAAAGAGGTCAATGGTGGCGAGGAAAAGCTTCTAAGGGACATTGGGGCGGGAAGAGGGAGATGTTTTGGAAGTGGAGGAAGAGGGATTGGTTGTAGGAGGTGTCTGTCTGCTGTATTTGGGAGAAGGTGCATGGGCTGGATGCTGTTGTGAGGTGGATGGCTGTTGGGTGTCTTAGTGCCTGCGTTTGTGTACTTTGGGAGGAGGGGGCACAGACACAGTGGGAGAGGACACAGGGGACATGTGCATGGATGTGGGGTGGTGACTGCCAGTGAGGGGTGTGTACTGATAGGGGTGCTGGTGATGGAGGTAGTGGATGAGGATGTAGTGCATGCAGATGTGACACAACTGGGAGGGAGGTGGAGGATGAGGAGGAGGGGGCCACAGTGGATGTCGGTATGTCTGCTTCTGGAAGGTGTTTGTGTGAGTGCCTGTGGGATGAAGTGTGGTGCTTGTGTTTGCCATGTCCACTCTTGTCTGTTGTCCTGGGTGACTGCTTGTCTGCCTGTGTGCTTGGGATAGGTTGGGGTTGAGGGGAATGGGATTGGGTAGAGGAAGATGGAGAGGGGAGGGTGGAAACAAGGACAATGCCTGCCATCAGAGAGGATTGATCACTGTTGGGCCACCAGGCCAGTGTGAATGCCCTCCAGGAATGCATTGGTCTGTTGTATTTGGGCTGCCAGCCCCTGGATGGCATTCACAATGGTTGACAGCCCAACAGAGATGGATCTCAGGAGGTCAATAGCCTCCTCATTCAGGGCAGCAGGGCTAACTGGGACAAGGCCTGAGGTGCCTGGGGCGAAGGAGATGCCCACCCTCCTGGGTGAGGGGGCACAGGAAACTCGCTGAGGGGCTGCTGGGAGGACGGTGCTGGAATGGGGGTGGCGGCTGTACCTGTAGCTGGGGTGGTCACAGAGGTGTCCGCCACCACCAGGGAGCTTCCATTGGAGGAGGTATAAGTGTCCGAACTGTCCCCTCCTGTCTCTGCCGTGGTGCTCCCCTCGCCCTCCGTCCCACTGGTGTCCTCACCGTCCGTGGATTCGGCCTCCTGGGTCCTGTGGGATGCAGCTCCTCCGTCACTTGTGCCTCTGCTCCTCCGCCAGATGATGCTAATGCCCATGAGGACAGGGTGACAAAACAAAAAGGGGGGAGAGACAAAGGATACACTTGGTCAATGACGGCATCAACACCACCGTTGGCGTACACAACACACTCGCACACAGGGAACAGCCCTACACACTAAGCAATGTACTGCCAGTCAAAATGCTAGTTACCAGCCCATGGATAGGGACACCTAATGCCAATTGCAGCATACCTGAGACCCACAGACCCCTGCCCAGTACTGGATGCCTACTAGCTTGTTTGGAGTACTTTCACATCAGAACCCTGCACAACATTGGACCTACCCTGCAATGCCAGGCCTGGCCTAGGGCAAACTACAGAGCCCTCCCCCACACCTGGATACCTCCCCACTAGGCACAAGTTGTATATTACGGTACTATACTTACCCCCTTGTTGCTGCTGTGATGCCCCCAAGTGCCCATCCAGCTCTGGATAGGCCATCGCCAGTATGCGGTCCATCAGGGGTGGTCAGGGTTTGACGGGCACCCCTTCCTCGTTGGGAGGCGATCCCCAGCTGGGCCTCTGCCATCTTCCGTTCCCAGAGTCTCAGGTCCTCCCACCGTTTCTGACAGTGGGTGCTCCGCCTGCCATAGACCCCCAGGGTCCGCACGTCCTTGGCAATGGCACGCCATATTCACTTCTTTTGATGGACGCTGACCTGCAGAGGAAATGCACGCAGGGAAAGGTATAAGTCACACCGTCCTGCCAGTTACACTCATGGCCTACCATACCGCTTCCCATCCTCTTACGCACAGACATGGCATAGCATACATGCAGCACGCTTCCCAGGGCCAATCCACCCACCTCCCCGTATGAGGCCTGCACACACAGCACTCCATGCATTTAGTCCACATGCATCGTACACATGGTGTATTCACCTGTTGGTATGGATGCCCATATAGCAGTCGGTACTGGGGTAAGACCCCATCCACTACTCTCTCCAACTCCGCCGAGGTGAAGGCAGGGGCCCTTTCCTCAGTGACATGAGCCATGGTCGGTTCCAGATACAGTTCACAGCAGCACATGCTGTATAGGTCCTCTCCTGTTGAAGGTCAGGTAGCAAGTAAGAGAACAGATAGAAAATGGCGGTCATGTTCGCTGAGATGTGTACCATCACCGCCGGCGTACATCACCATTGGCCACTGTAACCCATAGGTCCCAATATAAACCAATGAGGAGCTGCACGGTGGTTCTCGACCACCTCCCACAACGGCGCACAACGTCAGCAGAATTACCTCATTTCCACTTGCCCCACCATACAGGACAGGTGGGCGCCATTTCGGGGGGGGGCAGGCCATGAATCCTAACTGCGACACAGTACACAAATGCACATTCTGGACATATCCCACCACATTAATGTAACAATCACTAAATATATTGCTCTGTAGTGGTTATAATGTACAGAAAATGACCAACTACTCACTCCTTTGCCTCATAGATTGCAACCGCTGTGGATGAATAGGAGATGGAGACATCCCCCATGTACAGACCCCTGGTGGACTTGGCAACTATGGAGGACAGGCACATTATCCTCACCTATAGACTTGACATGGCCACAATCACTGAGCTGTGTGCCCATTTGGAGCCTGACCTAATCTCTGCTATCTATCACCCCACTGGGATCCCCCCTCTTCTGCAAGTGCTATCAGTGCTCCATTCCTGGCAACTGGCCCCTTTCAAGTGACAGTGGGCTTGGCAGCAGGAATGTCACAGCCAATGTTCTCAATAGCGCTGACCAGAGTGTTGTCTGCCTGATAAAACACGTGCTGCTACATCGTTTTCCCCCAGGTGGAGGATTTTGCCACAGTGAAATCTGATTTCTATGCTATGGGACATATCCCCAACATAATTGGGGCTATTGATGAACACATATTGCATTTGTCGTCCCCCCTTGCGAAATGAACAGTTGTTCAGAAATCGAAAGAGCTTTCACTCCATGAATGTGCAGATGGTGTATGTTGGTGTATGGGTATGGTGTGGGCCCTAAGGGTTAGTGTGTGGCTAACAGTTGTCCCTCGATATTTGCAGGTGACTCTGGTTACCCCAACCTTTCATGGCTACTGACCCCTGTGAGGAATCCCAGGACAAGGGCAGAGGAATGTTACAATGAGGCACATGGGCGAACAAGAAGAATTATAGAGAGGACCTTTGGCCTCCTGAAAGCCAGGTTTTGTTGCCTCCATCTAATAGGTGGATCCCTGTGCTACTCAACCAAGAAGGTCTTCCAGATCATCGTGGCATGCTGCATGTTGCACAACCTTGCCTTGCGTCGCCAGGTGCCTTTTCTGCAGGAGGAGGAGGCTGGAGCTGGCCGTGTGGCAGCAGTGGGCTCTTTAGACAGTGAAGATGAGGAGGCAAAGGATGAGGATGAGGACAACTGAACTGCAATTACTCGTCAATACTTCCAATGAGACACAGGTAAGACAGTGTTGATACACATATAATTGACAGTTTGATGTGTGCCATTGTGACAGGCTGTGCATTCCTACTTCTATGGCCACTCATTGTACCCTTTGGCATCTCTTTTTGTAGATATTGGTGCCTCACTATTGCTCCTGGTGTGTTCAGTGCATCCAACTACAGGTCTTTCCAATGTAAACATTACTGTACAGTTGAATTGCATTCTTTGAACCTTAGTTAAACGAATAAATTTTGACAAATCTGACATACACCATACTTGTGTAATATCAAAGTGTGTTTATTGCAGTGCTCTGAAGAAGAGGGGGTAGTGCAATGGGCTGAGGTGATGGTGGAGGAAAGTCCAGGCCAGGATAGAGTCCAGTCTATTTGTATCACAGGTGCATTGTCCAAGGGGGCATAGCAAGTGGAGCAATGGCAGTTCAAGGTGACAGGGTGGGACACAAGGGTAACAATCAGGAGAGTCTCATTTCCTGGCTGGGGTCTTGGCAATCCTCTCTGGCTTCTGCCTGGATCGCAAGGAACTTCTGCGGGGTGGTTCTCCTTCTGCAGAGGGAGGGGTGCTGGTGGCCTGTTGGTCCTGTGAAGGGGCATCCTGTCCACTAGCGGCAGCGGAGGTGGAGGGCTGTTTGGTGGTTTGGCTAGTGTCAGGGGCCCGGTGGTGTGCCACTGCCTCCCTCATAGTGTTGGCCATGTCTGCCAGCACCCCTGCAATGGAGACCAGGGTGCTGTTGATGTCCTTCAAGTCCTCCCTGATCCCCAGGTCCTGTCCCTCCTGCAGCCGAACGTTCTCTTGCAACTTGTCCAGTATCTGGCCCAGGGTATCCTGGGAATGTTGGTATGCTCCCAGGATCGTGGTGAGTGCCCCTGGAAGGTCTGTTCCCTGGGCCTGCCCTCCGTCACACAGCAGTCCTCCCAGCTTCCCTGTTGTCCTGTGCCTCTGTCCCCTGAACCGTGTGCCCACTGACACTGACCCCATGTCCCTGATCGTCCTGTGTTTGTGGGGTGGCCTGGGGTCCCTGATGTGGTGGACACACTGCTGATTGACGTGTCCTGGGGACAGAGGTATGGGCCCACTGGGTGGGTTCTGTGCTGGTGTTTCCTGAGTGGGAAGGCTCTGTGCTGGTGTGTGACTGTGCCTGGGTAACCGATTGTCCGGAAGTCCCTGATGGGCCAGGTTGGTCATCCAGATCCAGGCGATCTGAGATGCTATCATCAGTGTGGGCCTCTTCTGGGGGGGCTGGATGTTGCTGGCACCTCTTCGCTGGTGACATTGGCTGTGTCTGTGGGGATGTAAATGCAGTGTTATTGTTTCTGTGTGTGACATCATGTGCATGGGTGAGTTGCCCTCAATGGTTGTTATTTCCCTGGCAGCTTGGCCTTGTGTAAGTTGTTATTTGGTGGGCTAGGTGATTCTCCCTACTGTGCATGCTGTGGTGATAGGTGTCCATGCAGGTCTGTGATGGGTGTCCATACATTGGTGTTACATGCAGAGCTTGGTATGGGGACGAGTGGGTCATGATGTTGAGGTATGTGGGAGGCGGTGGAGTGATGGGAGTGAGGGTAATGGTGGGGGTATGTGATGGCATGCAGGTAGGGGGTTAATAGTAATAGAGAGTTGACTTACCAGAGTCCAGTCCTCCGCCTACGCCTGCCAGGCCCTAAGGATGCATGATTGCAAGACTTGCTCCTCCCATGTTGTTAGTTTTGGGGGAGGAGGTGGGGGTTCACCGCCAGTCCTCTGTACAGCCAGTTGGTGTCTTGCTGCTATGGAACACACCTTCCCCCATAGGTCGTTCCACCTCTTTCTGATGTCATCCCTTGTTCTGGGGTGCTGTCCCATGGCGTTGACCGTGTCCACAATTCTCCACCATAGCTCCATCTTCCTATCAATGGATATCTGATGCACCAATGATCCAAATAGCTGAACCCCTACCCGCAGGATTTCCTCCACCATGACCCTTAGCTCCACCTCAGAGAACCTGAGGTGTCGTTTTGGTGCCATGGGTGTGGTGTGGGTGTGTAGGGGTATGTGTTGGGGTGTGTGATGTGGGGTGCCTGGATGGTGTATAGGTGATGGTGGTATGTGGCTGTGGTCTTGTCTGTGGTCTTGCTATCTCTCTTGTGGCAATTGTTTGTAGTCGTAAAGGGTTGTGGGTAATGTGGATGTGTGTTTTATAGTGGTGTGGGTGTGGTGTGTGTATGTGTGTCAGGTGTGTGTAGTTTGAATTGTCCAATGTGGTGTTGTTTTGTTTGGGCATGTGTATTTTGAGCCCGGCAGTACGTACCGCCAATGGTTTAGCGCCATTGAATGTCCGCCGCACTGATTCGTGGGTCCTATTGTTGTGGGCATAGTTTTGTTGGTGTAACGGTGTGGGTTTTGCTACCGCCAGTTTATCACTGACCTTTGGGCTGGCGGACTTATGTGTGTGGCTGTATAGTGACGGATTGGTATGTGTATGTCATAATATGGTTGGCGGCTATCTGCCACCGCGGCGTTATGTTGGTGGCAGTCGGCATGGCGGTAAGTGGATTTACCGCCAATGTCATAATGAGGGCCATAGTGTTGCAGAATGTTGTGGATTTTGTGTAGAGAAGAGGATTGTAGAGTGGAGGGGCAGAAAGTGGAAGAGTGTATATGGAATAAAGTGTTGTAGCGTGGAGTGCTGTACGGTAATGTGGAGCAAAGTGTCATGAAGCAGAGTAGAGTGTAATATTGCAGAGTAGCATAGAGTGTTTGAGACTGGAGGGTCATAGAGTGAGAAAGAATTGAGTGGTGTAGATAGAGTGGAGTAAGGTGTTATCGAGGGAAGTGGAGTAGCTTGGAGTTTTAGAGTGGAATAAAGTGATGTTTAGAGTAGTAAGGTACAGTGGAATAGAGTGTCCAAGAGTGGCATAGAGTGCTAGAGTGCCAAAGATTGGAGTGTCGTAGATTGGAGTGGCATAGAGTGGCTTGAGTGTCATAGAGTGGAGTGTTGTAAAGTAGAGTGGCATGGAGCGGTGTGGCCTAGAATGGCCTAGATTGAATGGTGTAGAGTGTCATAGAACTGAGTGGCATAGATTGGTGTAGAGTGGAGGAGAGTGATGTAAAGCGGAGTGTCATAGAGTGTAGTAGAGTGGAGTGGAATGTCACACAGGTGAGTATCATAGAGAAAAATCATGTAACATAGAGTAGAGTACAGCGTTGCATAGTGCTGTTGAGTGGAGTAGAGTGGAGTGTTGTGGAATGTTATAGAGTGGAGAGGCATGGAGCGCCAAATAGTGTAGTGCAGTAGAGTGGTGTAGATTGGAGTAGAACAGCATAGAGTGGAGAAGCTGGCATAGAGTGGAGTAGAGAAGAGTGGCATGGAGCAAAGTGGCATAAAGTGGATTAGAGCAGAACTGAATAAACTACTGTATAATGGCATAGAGTGGAGTGGCGTAGAGTGTAGTGGCATTTAGTGTCAGGTAGTGATGTAGATTGGAATATACATGGTTTGGTAGTGCACCTCCAATACAGACAACACATTTTCAGTTGACATGACCATCACTTTTGCACAGACACAGTTTTACTGATAAAACTATACAGGCACAAATGATGTCTGGAAATGGTATCACCTAGCTTCATTTGTGCTTAATTCTGATATATTCTGAAATATTTTTATGGTTACTTTACGAACATTTAAATTTTGGTGTGTGCTAGAAAATGTATTTCCTTTCACACCCCACATTATCAGATACATCCTCTCACTTTGAAGTCAGAGAAAGAAAAGTAAAATAAAGCTGCCACACAAGACAGAGCCTGATGTGTGACCTCTGTCCTTAATTGTACAGCAAATGTGACAAGATAAGAACAACATTTAAAGGCTGCTTTAAAGAAAGTGGGCACTCGTGGAAGAATACATTAAATAGGCTAGGCTCCACAGGAGAGACAAAGACATACTGGGCAGGCTAAAACAAATAAAGACAGCAAATATAAATTAAGCAAATCTGAGTTATAATCCACAAAGCCAATTGTAAGCAAAAGCTGGAATGAAATCCTAGGTCAACATTCAGAATGTCCCCAAGATGTCTTTAGCAACCATACAGTTCTGCTGTCTGGTAGGCTTCGATCTAATAAAATGAACCTGTGGTGTGTTAGTCCCGTCAAATGAGGAGGAAATAGAAAGGAGGTGAGGATCAGGTAAAAAGTCAACAACCATTAATTCCGCAAATACATCACAACTCTGCTATCCTCCGTTGTCAATAGTGGGTGGAATAGCCAAACAAATTAGAAAAAGCATGCATCATACTCCAAAAAAAAGCTTGCCTCTTACTACGGTCGGGTGCAACTTTAGGGTTGGAAATTGAAACGTGATCCATCATGACAGATTCAATCTAAAGAAGAACAGGGAGAAAAGTATTGAAATACAGGAAATTCAGCTGCGGCCATCAAGTGAATAGTGTGGCCAATGAGTACTTGTGCCAACCTCGCCTTTTTAAAGGGCTCAGAACACTATAGCTGCAAACTTATGTATTTCTGAGAACCCACCAGTCAACGAAGTGAGATATCTGCCGTCCCTATTAGCTACTTTAGTGTTCCATCCTTATTTTTTAGCATCACTAAGGACTATTCCTCTCCCGCAGATTACCAGTTTTTGGGAAGTTATCATATAGCAACAGCGAACATTACACACAACTATCAAAATATTAAATAAATCTAGCATCATTATATTTATATCGTGTATAAAATCCAACAAAAAGTAAATTGAGTCGAAATAACATAAAGATGTCAGATGTATAAAAGGGAGGACATGGGTACCAAGCAAGCCTAAGTGTACTTGCAGTGAGGATCACTGTAAAATGACAAATAGGGAGGATTTATATTATATTCTCTAAGCGTAATTCAAACATAGCTTCAGAATACTAGTTCACATTTACTCACACTGCAGATTATTGCTCCTTAAATTGTACATTTCTGCTTCGATCACACCTGCTGTACGTCTTAATAATGGTACAAGGGTTGGCTGGCTCAGTATTTTGTTCCATTATGAAGTTAATATTGAACCACGTTAAAGGTCGTGACTACTATACTTGGAATTGTGTTTAAAGACAAGTAACAAGGTTTTTTCCAGTATTAATAAAACTACATAGGTGTCCTATTCCTCGAAAGTGTCATAACACGTTGCCTGCAATTATCACAAAATTCATTACAGTCCCAGCAAAACTGTCAAGGTCTCAATGTATACGAAATGTAAAGAACCTTCTAAATTGCAATAGAAAGTTTGATGCACACTACCAGGTGGAGTGAGGAAGCTTGGAATGCTTAACAGGGATTAAATTGCAGCTCCTGCAATCGGCCTCTTCCATATAAACTAAAAACGTATCTTAAAGTCACACAAAAATCTACAGCTATTAAGAGTGCATGTTAAAGGGTAGGATAAGGGCGGTGATATTATGGGAAATGAATGCGGCACACAAGATTCGGATCAGGGAGTTTAGTTCAGTTTTTATCGTCTGTTTTGCATATATTGAGACACTGGATAGGCCATCTGTTAATTAATGTCTTTGTCTTATGTCTCCTCTTCTTTCCCTCCTAGGCGTTGGGTCACGGTTTATTGGCTGGTGGAGGACCCTCGAGTAACAGAAGAGACAGCCACGGATTTGTGGTCAGATAAGTGGTCTTATGATATTTCTTGTTTTTAGAACTAAAGCGCAGGGATGGGAAGGTCTATGTCTGTGAAGGGGGAAGAGGTAGTGAAACACCACACCAATCCCTTAATTTCCCGTGTATCTTTTGTTGACTGCATATATTATAGTGCACCCTTTTCCCTCAGCCCCTCCATCCCTGGCCCTTTTCTCTCCCCATGCTCTTTTGAATCCAGTGCCAACCCCGAGCCCGTACCTGGCTAAGGTGTTGCAGTGGGTCCTGACTTTAGGGTCTTCTGCTTGAAGGTCTCGTGCCTCAGGGGAATCTGTCAACTCCTGCCCTTCTTTTTTTTGCTCATACTCTCTTGCCTCTTTTCTCCTTGTCTCCTCATGTCTCCTTTCCTGCAGCATGCCATCTTGTCTCCTTCTCCTGCCGCTCGACTTCCTCCCTCCTTCTCCTCTCTGTTTCTCTCTCTGCCCATCCACTGTCCTGTAGCGTTCTTCTCCTCTTCACGTCAGCCCGCGTTAGCAGAGCGCATCCTGGTGAAACCCAGCTCTGCTCGGTGCCCCCGGGGTACTCCGTTTTTGACTCAGTGAATACCATTGGAGGAGCGCTCTCCGTGTCCTCCCGTCCACAGTGCACTAAACAAAACCACCCTAAATCAGTTTAAAAAGAGAGGGCCTTCAACACCTAGTATTGGCAGTCTTCAAGCAGACTTAGAGTGTCTTGAGTGGTTAGTCCCAATGACAGCATCTTTTCTTAGAAGCCTCACAGCAAAGGCACGATTCAGACCAGTGTTATTGAAGTATAGACAATATCAAAGTTTGCCTTAAAGCACCAGGAGTTCCTTGGCGAGTTACTGGCATAATACTCCACTAACAAGATGGCATAACATAAATTTTCTTTTGACAGACTTGGTGGACTTGATTTCAATATTGAACCTTATATTTACCAAGATTCATGCAACACAACTTAGCAAGCCACCTTGCCGCTCTGTGCTGTATTTACTGTTATATGATGCATTCTTGATCTCTCCCTATGCTGGTGCACAAACCGCTGCCTAGCATCAACGCAAGCACTGACACAGGCACCATTGCACCATTGTGTAAGGGTGCCTGGGTTGTAGGCAAGATTGTTTTTGTGTAGAAAGGGACACCTCCCTGCACAAAAACAATCATCAAAGGCACTTTTCTCTTTCTACATGTGCTGCAGAAGACACCATACTTAGGAAGAGGAACTAACAATGAGAAATAAAGCTATTTCTCATTCTTGCATCTCTATCAGGAAAGCAGACAATTCTGACACATTCCCAGGTGTACCAGTGTGGGCAAATCTGGCAATGTGTTGCAACGCAAGGGTGGATACCTGGGAACACCCATGCTCCACCCACGGCACAGTTCCCTGCTACAGTGTAACACAAGGTAGCAATTTGTGCTGCCTTGGGTTACTCTAGATTTATCAAGGCACTCAGGTCCAAGCATAGCCTCGCATGGCTTAGTAAATCTCATATAGGTTTTGCTTTACCCTTGCATCACCATGGTTGATGCAAAGTTAATGCAAATCTTTTGAAACATATGGGCTTGAGTTTGAGGTATCTACCAGAATACCCTTCGTCTTCACTGGAGAAGGAAGGCAAATAAATAGAGATGACAATACAAATAACTACCACAACCCAACTGTAAAGATGACGCACACACGGATGGATTGCTCAACTCTAAAAAAGTACTACTTGTGAGTTTTATATACTGTTGATGCCTTGAAAAAACTCATAGGCTGCATTTCTAGCCACAGAGTGAAACACGCTTTGGCAGGCATTTCTACAAAAAGTGCATTCTAAATAGATACTTGCTTTTTAATATTAGTGTCAACTGCATTTCCACAAAGTTCTGTTGGACTGTTACGTAGGAATAAAGGGCATTCCCTGGGGCTGCGCAGTATATCGCATTCTACTACAGAAAGCTAGTAATGTTGGCACATTACAGAGCAACACATCACGAAATGTTCTCCAAAGACCAAAATAAACAGGGCCTTCAACAAACCTAGGATTGGTAGGACTAAGGCACTGGCTATGTGATCTGTTTGAGTGGAAGCATGTCTTTCTCAGAAGCCTCACACCAACGTTTTGAAGTAGGCAACACCAAACGTTCGGCACTTAGCATTAATTAATTTGTTGGTGAGGTCTAACTTGACAGTTCAAAAAAATCTTCCTTTGGCTCAATTGATGTTACAACTGTTTTAAAGTCGATAATCAGACATGTTCCATGCCTTCATTGAACAAGGAATGTCAATTTTGTCAGTAGGTTATTCACAATTTCCCTGCATAATCTCGGAGTGTCTGGATAAGAGCTACATGGGAATGCTAATAAGATATCTAACTCAATAGAGATTTTGAATCCAATTGTCATCTTCTATAGAGACACTAGGCATAAGGACAACACATCCACAGTGATGTCAATGCACAATGGACAGCCACTGAAAAACTCACCCTCCACTGGCATGCTGAGCAAACAAATAAATCCTTGATATCCCCCGAAAATCAGAAAATATCAGTTTGGACGCAGAATCATAACTACACCTATTACTAAAATATTCTCTGTTGTACTCGTGTGCTAGAGCCCTCTGAGGTGACCAGTAAGTGGTGTGTTTAGTCATTGCACTAAGGCCCAGATTTAAGAATAACGAACAATTGCGCTAACAAATTACCACTAACACCATTCCTTAACGCCATCTATCCCCCATATTTAAAAATGATGCACCAATGTACTACGGAAAGGTTAGAGCCCAAAACAATTACGCTAAGCATTGCGATACGCCGAAAGGAAAAATTACGATAATGCTGTAAAAGTGGCATTAGAACCTTTTGCAGCACATTTTTTGATGCTATAGGTGTGAGCACCATGTTTAACACCATTAGCATAAAAAAATGCACGAGCAAGAAAAAATCGGGAGACAAGATGGAGAATGCAGGCCAGGAAAGACCACAAGGAGATTCCAATAAGCCCAGTACGAGTTCAGAGGGAAAAGCAAAGTCCCTGGGGAAGGAGAAGAGGAAGCAGGGGTGTTGCTTTAGTGAGAAGGAGAATGACATTGTGGTCAGGGAGGTGACTGAGAACCAACACCAGCTCTTAGTCACCTCCCAAATTCCAATAGGTAGGAAAGAGGCTATATGGCAGACAATAGTAGATAAAGTCAACAGAGTGGCAGAGGTGAAGAGGACTGTCACCAATTGTAAGAAGCAATGGCATGATTGCAAACGCAGAAGTAACGAGAAACTGGCCAGGAACCGAAAGGCAGCACTGCAGACTGGAGTTGGAAGTCCTGCACCACAGAAGGACCTGGATAAGCTGGAGGAGACGGTGGCAACGTTCATCCAGGAGGAGCTGGTCAGTGGAATCGCAAGATAGGACAGCGCAGACTACCAAGACCTACCACAAACGTACAGTAAGTTAAAGGGGGGGACTATCAGGAACTTCACAAATGGCAGAAGGGGGAGACACATAAGACACACTGAATTTTTGCAAATGGGTTGCATCAGGCACATAGTACCAGAATCAAAAGGCCCCATTGCCACAGGAGCCTCACTTTTAGTGATGCTCTTGTGGTGCTATGCACTCCGCCATATACACAATGTGGTGCTAGGCACTTACTGTGACTTAACACCACCTTGTAAATATGGCTGCTACACACGCACCACTCTCCCTGGAAGGTGTGTGCAATCAGTGTGGCATGCAATAGCAACACCGATTGCATATTGTTGTTGCCCCAGATTTAGGACTACATGTAAACCTGAGGCTACGACTAAATCCAGGAATACCCCAGGGGTTGTGTTAGGATGGAGCAACAAGACGAAATGCTTTCTTCCACCTCGTGTCATTGCCCTTCTTATGTGTGCTGCATCCTGCAGAACACATAGAAAATGCAAATGCCCATAAATGACAGAATTTTCAGCAGGAAGGTATCCCTTCCTGCCCAAAGTCCATTCCCCCTGCAGCGCAGCCATCCTTGCACCATGGTGCAAGGTTGTGTGCATTGGCAGTCAGCAGCAAAAATTGCGCTGCTGTAGGCGCCAACACAGGGCTCTGCCATATACGCTTTAAAAGGTGCAGCCAACCATACTGAAAGTGACGGAGTGTGGCACTGCCAAATGTGGTGCTACATTGCACTCCGTCATTTTCCTTGAAACCTGGGCAATAATCGGCCAACACTTCAGATGGACCCATACCTTCCCCCTATATGCACCAAGCATTTTTCACCCACCCTGGCAATCGCTTCCCTGTTGCCACGGATCTAACTGTCCAAATGTAACACTCAGTGTGAAACATGTCCTACACTAGTTGCACAGGGTAGTCCAACAACCTCCATGCACCATTTGGGAATGAGCACAAAAAATGAACAAATAAAACATATGAGCATGTCTGTGATCATTTGTGCTACTGTACAAGTAGCTTCCATTTCACCATGTAACAAGGTTGCCTGAGTTGTGTGAATGGTTGGCGTTGTGCATAAAGGGACACCTTCATGCGTAAGAACTGCCACAAGTGGCATCAATGTTCCACTACAGGCCCAATGTCACTAGTCTGTAATGCAACAGTACCATCACACAAATAGTTGCCTATGTGGATCCAAGCTTCCCATTCCCCTCGTGCCATATTAACAAAGTCAGAAAATGCATGCATTGATCCACTTTGTGCATCCTTACACCAACACATGCCTGTGGCAGATGTGTTGTATGCAAGGAAATGTCCCTTATGCAGGGAGGGAAGAACTAATGGGGCTGACAATCCATAAAGGTTGCACTGTGCCATCTAATTACCACATGCGGGAGGCCTGCTAAAGGCAGATGACAAAGTGACACAATCATTTTAAGCAGTGACCTCCCTGTGCTTTGCTGCACTACTGCATTCATTCATGGTACCAATGCAGTAAAGCACCAACATTGTGACAAAACTCATTAGACTACTGTGGGAATGTTCACTGTGATGAACAGGAATGTAAATGACGGGCTACCATGGTGTCAGTGGCTGGGGCAAGTGGTCTGCATGGAATATGGTGGTGTGGGATCAATGCACCAAATACCTTGAAAGGTTGGCTTATGTGTGATGCACAATGCAACACATAATAAACAACCACAACCTGGGGTCTGTAACATGTCACTGAGCTGAAAGTAGCAAGTAAATGATGAGCCATGTAAGCAGCCACTGCAATCAAAGATTGACCTTTCACTATCCCATTGCATAGGATGATGCCTTACCTCCTGCAGATTTGCCTGTCCTGGATTTTACAGATGACATGGATGACCAGCTGCCGACCATAAATGAAGAGACTCTCAAGGATGTCCTAGGTTCCTTCCAGATATCACCTCCAGTCGCAGGGAGGAAACAGTGTTGTGGGGTCTCCATATGAACCACCCAACTACCAACACACAGCACCAACCAGTCCTGCCACAGCCCAGGACTCTGAGGACCCAGACATTACCTTTCAGAGGACAGCGTAGGAGTCAAGCGGGAGCTGGCACAACAGGTGCGGGTGTAGATGGAGACCATGGCAGGCAGCATAGACAGAGTGCTGCCATTAAATGGGCACGCAATCCCCACTATGTGGACTCCAGCAGTCCCTGGCTGATATAGCTGGTGTCATGAGGCAGAGGCTTGAACAATTTCCCTCTTAACGTGACAGCAGAATGATATATATCAGTCTGGGAGCATATAAATGTCGGCATTGTGTGAGGCAATGTCAATGAGAAAAGAATCACATGACGTGTGGCTTACTGTCAGACACAAAGGCACACAGTAGGACTAAAATATGATAAAGGCAACCGATAGTATTGTGGACTAAAAACAACTTACTGAGCCTTCCAAGCTTGTATTGTACATATATCCATGCAAGTTGACATATGGCATAAATGTTTCAGAACTCACGTGTCAGGAAATTTCCCTGGCAAATGTAACAATACAACAAGTATGTGAGGAACTGAAGAGCATATTTAAGACTGTAACAAGCAGCTGTCAGTGCGCCAGTATCCATACCCTAAATAAGGTGGACTTTAATATGCGTAACATTAACAATGGCAATTGATTTTGCATCATTACCTGTCAAAGATTTTGTATCCATACACAATCTGAGTGTCAGGAACTGCGCTGAAAACTGTCTTGAGTAGCTGATGTCATAGTGCTGCCAGAGAGCTTCTTGGTTATTGAGGATACATATAGTCAGACATGTAAATCAATACTGAATTCACACCTTAAAGCATTTCCCCAACTTGTCCAGTGCAAACATGAGAACACCCAGATGGTCAATCATCATGGACACCTAATTGTCAAAAATAACAGAATTTATTGATGCCTAAAAGCAGAACCTAACTAACTTAACTTAACTTAATCCTACAGCTATCTATCCTAATCTAAACGTAACCTATACACATAATGTCACTCAATAAACGTTGTTGCCCCCAACCCTTATGAGACGATAGACATGTAGGACAACATGAACTAAAGCTACATATATACTAACTAATCCTATGTCCTAAAAAATATATATTTTTTGTATTTTATTTTTGTATTTTCTTTTTAAAGTACATATACCGCTAAACACAACCCCCACCCAACCACCCCAAACAAAAACAATGCCTAAATCCCACCCACCAATCCCACCTACCAAACTACACTAACTATATCTTACAACTGACCTACTCTATCCTACCTATCCTATGTCTAACCTCCTAAAACCACCCAAAACTTTAAACAATGCAGACTGGGGAAGGGAAGGTCCAGGGAAGTGGTGAATGGCCACACCTGCAGCTTCTTCAGCTTCCTCTTGATGTACTTTAATATTTTGTCATTTCTGGCATTATCTTTCTCAAGTCTGGCCAACATACCCTTGACCTCAGCCAGGTCTTTAAGCATTTCTGTCTCAAAGCTGGACCCAGTGGCAGATGGTGGTGGCTGTTGTGGTGCTGGTGGCATTAGATGTGGTGCAGATGTTAAAGGTGCCAAACCTGATAGAGCAGTACGGACTCTGGGTGCTGAAGACACTCCTTTAGTTGGGGGGATTGCAGGCTGTTGAGCTGGTCCACCATTAGGGAAGGCCTTCCACGACCCAGATGACTTTTCAGTGCGCTTCCTCCTTGCCATCTTCCTGTAACCAGCCAGACCTTGCAAATGTGCCATAAAAGTTGAACACGTTTTGAGAATTTCTGTTTCTGGGCTGGAGTCATTGTGGCAGCTAAAGCACGAGGAGAACATGTCATCAGTAACTGTGTTGGGTGGAGGAAGAACAAGCATTCATTGCAAACAGCATTTTCTGATGACACATTTTGTCAAACCAGTAGGCCAACAACAAGGGCCAGAGACAAGATTATACTTGTCTGCCTAGCAAGTCTCTAGAGTATTTTTTACATGTCACGGGGATAATGACTCTCCAAAGTTGCACATTAGGACCAAGATGTGAGAGGGTCTAGGGCCTCCTTGCACCACATTAGCATTGTAAGCAATGTGGCGGTTATAAGGCACAGCAAGGCCAAATGGTCAGCAGAATATCAGCAACGTGGTGCATTACCTGCATTGTGCCACTGTGTCACCCCTTGAGCCACATTAGGCTGTTGCCAGGCATGATGTATGCAAGGGTAGCATTACCTCAGTAGGGTGACTGCCAAAATGGCACACTGCAGTCTAAGAGATTCAGATGCCTCATTGTATTTTTGCACCTTTTCTTGCCAACTCAGAGATGGAATTAAAAGGGGGCAGGCCACTGGTCTGTACAATCCAGGGTTGGCGTTAGATTCTCTTGCACTAACCATGAATTGTACATCATTTCCATCAAGATGTTAACCACAATTGGCACATACCCAGCGCCATGGTGTGGTGGTATATCATATACAGCACACACATAGTGGTGGATAAGGGGCACTAAGGACCGCAAGAGAAGTGGCGCAGCACTGGGTGCAGTGCCTATTTACTTGCATCTGCCCTTGTCTGTGCACAAACTTGATACACCTCCCAACTACCAGGTACACACTCACCATGCACATTTCATTCACATGTGATGTGGCCATGCTTGCTCACAACTATCATGATGGCTGAAACCTGTTGTTTTATATGCACACATTTTATTTGCTACAATCCATCTACTTGGCCCACATCCATCTGGAGAAGACCGTAAACCTCTATGTGTACTCAAATTACTGTTGTCCTTCTCAAAAGAGCTCCTTGCAGGTCTGTTGCCTTACTTTATCATTGAAGAGCAGTGAAGCACCGGTGGTGCAAGTGTCTCCTGCGAAAAGCCCATGAAGAGCTCTACCCAGGTATGTATATTGTACCATGTCCTGACTACATTTGTGCCATGTGTGGAACATAGTGCAGGAACAGGTGCTGTAAAAATATATGTTTTTAACATCTATGGATTGTAGAAAGCCAGCACCTCTGACACATATTGTGACTGATATCAGAGTGTGGTAGCACATGTTGGCACCTGTGCATCATTCAAATTATTCCACATCCTCTCCATACCATCAGATTTGCTAAGATAGATGATAGTGTCCAAATTGACACACAGTCCATTTGTACATGGCTTAATACACATCAAACCCTCTCAGACACAACACTGTATGTACACATGTGACATACAAGGTGACACTTACTGGTTGCATTGTGGTCACTGAAAGTGGAAATCTCATCTATGGTGTAGCGTGGAGGTCCGCCTGCAGGACATGACAGGAAAACATGGCTTTGTGATTTGTGAACAAAGATTAGCATGGACAACTGTTACACATTGCACTTGTTTAACTGAGTGACCTAGTCATCTCAGTGTTAGGAATGACCCACTGCTATCTCCAACATGTCAGTCAGACAGACATAGGTAGCACCCAATAACATGTATAGCAAAGTGACTCACCCATACATACATGTCTCTGATTCATACATCACACTTCCTGGGGGACAGAACACTGTTACTTGTGGTAAGATTAGGGGCAGTTTATAGGAACATGTTGCTGCACCTAGTGCAGCGCCACTTTTCTTGTGCCCGTTAGCAACCCCCTACCAACACCCTGTGTGCGCCGTATCTAGGATAAGGCACACCATGGCGCAGGGTGGGGTCAATGGCATCATAATTATTGACGCTATTGAAGTACCGTTCTGGGTTAGTGCCAAGATTTTGTACGAAACCTGGACAGTACATAGGGGCCCTTCATAATTAATGGTGTGCCCCCTTTTGCTACCTGGTCTAGGAAGGTGTGGAAAATGCCTGAATGACTTACACAAAGAATTCTCTTGGTTTTCTTTGTGTCCTTTATTGTTTTGACTCCCATAATGGTGGAATGGCCACCTTGCGTACATCGTGCATGGCACAGGCATAATGTTGTTCATAGTCTCACCAAGTGGCACAATGCATCCAACTTTATCACACTTTCCATTACAATATGCCTGCACCAGCCATCATGTATTCGAAGTTGGTGTTTGCCCGTTAGAGGGGGGGGGCTGAAGAAATGGCACATAGAAACCTAAAGGAACATTTGGCCTCATTTTGTTCTGTACATTTTGACTCCTGCTCAGAGCATGTGTTAAAAGGGAGAACACCCTTACATTTTGGTGGCCTACTTTGTACTTATCAGGGTTTTTATCAATTTCATGGCAATAACCCAGAACAGTAAATCAATAGCGTGAATTTATGACGCCATCGCCCCCTAACCTGTGCTGTGTCACACCATATCTTAGATACAGCGCACACATTTCAGCTGTAGGGGGTGATGAACAGGGTGCAGCGCCACTTTCTTTAAATCTGCCCGTTGATATCCTCACCTTTCTCATGACATGAAGTTGTCCCTATGCCCTAGTGTCATGCACACGCACAGGAGGATGTTGCTATGTTACAGGTTTACTTATCAACAGGTCCGCCAACCTGAACCACCAGATGATGCAGGGGATCCCCTTCCCTGGCAATGAGGTCCACCCACCGGTGCTTGATCTGGTGATTTCTGCGCTCCACCTTGAAGTCCCTGCACAGCTGGAAAAGCTCCTTCCCCCAGCACAGCTTCCTGGCCTCCTTAGGGTAGCGCATGATTACAATGCCTCCATTTTTCACCATATTGAAAACTTACCATATTAACCCCCAGTTCATCAGGACTCATGCACTGTGCCCTTCCCTTGCCAGACATCCTGCTGTCTCCCTCCACAGCAACCAATAACCCACAAAAAATTTATAGAATACCCTTCTAACCCCAAGGCAAACACCACACAATACAAATACAATGATAGGACAATAACACTGCACAAAACTTGCAAGTACAACAAATTGGACTGAACAACAGGACACAGCACAAAACTCTCAGCAACCACCACTCCTCAATCAGCACCTGCTCCACACAACCACTTTCAACCACAGACAGTAAGACTGCAAAGTAAAAGTGAAAGTAATTTCACTTTACCATGTGTGCAGCCAAGGACTCCTGTAACCTCACTTTCTGGGTGTATGCATTACGTTTTCTGATTTGCATTGCTTTTTTTTACACATGACAGCCATTCGTGTAATTTTTTCATGAAGGCTGACAAGGCCTGTCGACTTGCAATTGAAGCGCATGGGCCAGGCATCATTTTTGGCATGTGCGATGTTTGTAAGACAATATTGTGCCTCCAAAAATGTGATGCATATTGGCATGCGTGGATTTTGAAGGGAAGGCTGAGACCACAAGACATTTCAGAAAAGCATGGTGCCAGGCGTCATCTAAGTGTTTTGCGATGTATGGAGATGTACCATATGCATCAAAAATGTTGACGGATACTGGGTATGTGTAGATTGTGGAGGGAAGGCTGAGACTGCAAGACAGCTCAGATGCGCATGGTACCAGGCGTCATTTTATTGTTTTGTGATGTATGGAGATGTACTATGTGCGTCCATTTTTTTTGATGCATGAGAGCTATCCGTGGGTTTCGGTGGAAAGGCTGACAGTGCACCCACATTCACATCCATTGTTACAGGGGCTTTACATCTATGTAGTTTGTATGATTTTGCTACATGTTTGTGCATGTGCATATAATTGTGTACCAGTAACATAGGAATGTGTTACCACATGCTTGTATGTATCTGTGCTGCATGTGAGAGCTGATACTGTTTGAAAAAGTGCCTTGTGTGAAGGCTCTTTGCCACATACATGTTTACACATGTGCACTGAGTGTACATAAGTGGTGCTACTCATGTTGTGGGACTATCACATTGTCTTGGCCGAATTCCGACTGTAAATCACTATACACAACATAAGATGGGAAGGACCATGTGCAATACATGTTCAGGCATATCATACCCTTAACAAATCTTTATAAAAGGGTGTGGTTGAGAAAGGCTGGGATAAGATCCTGTAAGTCATTTCGATGCGAGTGCAGGTATGTGCACACTCTGGTGTATTGAGAGGAACAGAATTAATGGTGCAGAGCAACACATGTAATGTATGGTTTCCCATGCATGCAAAATGTTGGAGATGGTATGCTGACATGTGTCATTGTTGGTATCTATGTGACATGTTTCTTTTGTGGAAATATATGTATCATATCTGATAAGTACTGCATGATACAGTGGTGTGTTTGTGGATTGGAAACATATCAAATCTCTATTCCATCTAGCTTATAGGTAGGCCATTGTTCCAAAGCTGTGTACTCAGATATGTGTAGAACATGTTTCGCAATGGGGGCATTTTTACTGGTCATGATAAGTTGTATGTTTTCATGTGACACATACACATATTATCATGTCAATTGTACTCATTTGTCCATCTGCAAATTGACAGCACCAAGCCTGGTCCACCTAGCTGGGACATGTGTGGACATATTTAGGTGTTATGTGTGAACAACATACATTTTCAATGTTCAGTTACGCAAACTTTGATGTTATTGGCAGATAGATGAAATTGTATTCAATCTGTATGGCAGAGTGCTGCAGTGATGGCACCCTAGTCATCAATGCTCAAGTGGCAATTTGAACGGCCATACAGGGCCATTGTTGCATGTATGAACACCGGGTGACTGTGGTCACCTCAGCTCAGTTCACAGTGCACCATCAACAGGCCTCAAGAGTCAATGTAACCTACTCATGGGTTTGACAGGCCGTTGGGTGGTGATCTGCCATCCTCATGGAGGATCATCATGATGATCCTTCCCAGGCTCCTTTACCTATTACAAAATTTCCCATACCCGGTCCCTAAGACTTGGTTCAAAGAAATAGATTCAACGGCACCCTAGTTTCTCTGGAGCGGCACCCGTCCTAGACTGGCCCTTTACACCTGCCAACGGGACGTCTATGATGGGGGGTTGGGAATGTCCAACATCCACCTTTACTACATTGCAATGCATTTGCTCGCAATCAATGACTGGGTGGGAGGTGGCTGGACTGACCCCGCATTCCGATTGGAGCTTCAAACACTGAGCTACCATGGAGTTTTTGATGCCTTGTACGGTGGCCCGATCCCTAAGACCGGTCCGGAAGTGACAAGAAAGATTAGAATGGGGTGGCGTGAGGCCCAAAAGGTGTCGGGTTGGTGGGGTCGCCTCACCCAGCAGACTCCTCTCTGGCACGGTAAACTACTTGCGAACGTCGCAGGACTGGAGGGATTCCAGAGGTGGGACAACATAGGAATCTCTACGTTGTGGGATGTCTGGGAGGGAACGCACCTGAGGTCCTTCATGGAGCTACAGGGACTCTTCTCGCTACACAAGACACAATTCCATAAATACCTTCAGCTTCACCATGCTTTGTCCATGCACATACGAGAGGGAGATTGTGTCCCTGTATGCAGCCCTTTGGAGGCAAAAGTGTTGATGGGAAATTTAGGCAAGTGTGGAGTCTCCCAGATATACCGTTCCTTACTGGTCAGCACTACCAGTCCCCTGGGGGGGCTCCGCCAGAAATCGGAGGATTGGGTGGGACCAATGGAGGAGGAGGACTGGGTGGAGTCATTGATGGCCCCTCGGGTATTAACAATGGCCACGCAATTCCGTTTACTTCAGACCCTATATCTACACATGGCATACCTCACTCCTACTAGATTATATAAAGCAGGCCTCCAACCCACAGCTAACTGTCCCAGATGCTCCGGTCCAGACACTGACTTTTTCCACATGGTTTGGGCATGCCCAGTTATAATGATTTACTGGAGGGCGGTCATAGGAGAGGTCTCTGAGGCCCTGCTGGAAGATATTGATGTGGCCCCATTACCACTTCTGTTGGAGGTCATGGGCGAGCTGGGTCTAAGGAGAGCAGACAAGATTTTCTTGGGAGTGGCATGTTTGGTGGCTAAGAGAGACATAGGGGGTCATTCTGACCCCGGCCGGCGGCGGTAGCCGCCGGCCTGGCTGAGACCGCCAGAAGACCGTCCCGCGGTCAAAAGACCGCGGCGGTCATTCTGGGTTTCCCACTGGGCTGGCGGGCGACCGCCAAAAGGCCGCCCGCCAGCCCAGTGGGAAACACCCTTCCACGAGGAAGCCGGCTCCGAATGGAGCCGGCGGAGTGGAAGGTGTGCGACGGGTGCAGTAGCACCCGTCGCGAATTTCAGTGTCTGCTAAGCAGACACTGAAATTCAAAGTGGGGCCCTCTTACGGGGGCCTCTGCAGTGCCCATGCCATTGGCATGGGCACTGCAGGGGCCCCCAGGGGCCCCACGACACCCCTCACCGCCATCCTGTTCCTGGCGGTCGAAACCGCCAGGAACAGGATGGCGGTGAGGGGGTCGGAATCCCCCATGGCAGCGGAAAACCGGCGGGACCCCGCCGGTTTTCCGGTTCTGACCGCAGCCATACCGCCGCGGTCAGAATGCCCTCAGGAGCACCGCCAGCCTGTTGGCGGTGCTCCCGCCGACCCCGGCCCCGGCGGTCAAGGACCACCGGGGTCGGAATGACCCCCATAATGGCAGAGTGGAAGGCCGGAGTGGTGCCAGCTTTGAATAAATGGAGACGCGGAGTGGACTGGTGCGCACAATGTGAGAGGCTGGTGTATGAAGCCAGGGGATGCCCAAACAAATGCATCAAAGTGTAGGGGAAATGGGATGATGCGGCGGGCTCTTAGCAGGGAAGCAGTGCAACTGGGAATGGGATACCCTCATGAGGTTGAAATATAAACAATTGACTATTATTTATTTGTATAGAACTGCTCTTCGATGCCCAGAAGTGGTCCAGGGACCGACCGTCCGCAAACAACAGTTGGTGTTCTGTTATGTGTATTTTTATTTTTATTTTCTTGTTTTCACAAAATCAATAAAAATCTCTTTATTAATAAAAAAAAGAAAACAAAAAATATTCCCCTTCTCATAGGTCCCAGAGTGCACCACATAGGGACCTCTGGAATAGACCATATTTGCGAAATGACCAGGGGCAGTGTTCTCACAGAGATTACTACTCCTCTAGAGGAGGAGGTATGGCCCATATTAGCAGCCTTTTCATTTCCCCAATGGTCAAGGGCATGACACCAATTACCTAGGACGTAAGTCTCTTGTAGGAGAACAATATCAGAGGAGTCTGGTTCGAAGTCCTGGAGCACCACTCCCCGTTTGACTTTGTTGCCATACGTCATTGACATTCTTAGGGTTGACTTACTAACTTTGGACATCTCACTGTATGGTTACTGGACCACACAAGGGGACAAAGCTGTTTGGGCTTTAGACTTGTAAGAGTGAATATCCTGTGTGTCTCAGCTATGTTGACTGTATGTTTATTGCCTGAACATTAAAGACAACAACTATCCAATAACCTCTCTTCATTCATCACTCCCCCCTTCCTGTTACACTGTGCTTCAGAATCCAAAATGCCCACCTCCCCAACTGCGCATAGTGCCTGTTCTCCTAACCAAATACAATGCTAACTAGTAAGCATCACTACCACCTTCTGGCACCAAGGCATCCCCTTACTGGAATGCCTTTACCAAGTTGGTGTTTCATATTCTCTGTCTCAATCTTGCACCAATCACTGACTTAGGTCCATTGCAGGCTGCTTCCAGCCCACCCACATGATGCTCTGGGTGCGTCTCCTGTGCCACATTAACAATCCCATGAGCCCCTGTCATCTCGTCATGAGTCCTAAGATCCATTAGTGTGATCAGGATGATGCCTCAGGCTAGGCGTAATTTGTTTTGACCCGGATCTCCACTTTAAGTGTTCACTATTCTCTTTTGCCATGCCACCACCCCGGCTCTTGTTAGGGGGGTCGCAGTGTCTTGACCCTCTTGCCACATGACACAATCAATCCAGCCAATCACGACCAACTTCTGGAATTGATAAAAAGTGTGTTTTGCGTGTTGCAACTAATCATAGCTGCTCCTGATAAGTCTTTGTTCACTTGTGGCCCCATTCCCTCAGAGACCTTTCACCTAGAGGCAACTGTGGTGCAGCCTCTGGACCCAAAGACTGAAACTGGGGAAGAAGGTAACCCAAGGATTACCTATATGCAATGGAGGGGCACTGCAAGCTGCTTGGAGAATCACATCCCTGTATCAGATGTTTAGGAGTCTTGCTGTGATGGGACAAGGATGTACTCCAGGTTTTCATGGTATACCTGGGATGCGGAGGGCTCCCTCCACCTAAAAGATTTTTGGAAGTCGATGTATTTGCAGCAGTCTCAAGATGAGATCGTCCACAAACAGGTCCAATGCCGGACCCTGGGTAGTTGGAGGTACCACTAGTATCCGAACATTATTCCTGCAGGGCCAGGCCTCCAAGTCTTCCAACTTCTCTCACAACTGTTCTACTGTAGCTTCACATCTTTTGCCATACATGGCCACATGCTCACATTTGCATTCCGCAACCTATGTAACATTCCCAATGAGTGTACTTTGGTACTGTGATGACTCATGTCACCTATGAGTAGAGAACACGACACAATCAAGTTTTCTATGTAATTCATCACAGATACAATTTGCCAAGGGTCTGTGGCTTGCTAGTACATTGCTTGACTTACATGCACATTCCAAGGTGATTGGGTGTGTTACATCTAGACATTTATGTGCATTGATCCCTGTATGTCACTCTCTTGCTAATACATGTGAGTGGCACTGAGAGGTATGTTATCAATACTCACAACTGATATTGTCGTTTCAGATTTAGCTAGTTTACCTAGCAAACACAAACCTACCATTGCATGTTCTTACTATCCTTTACCTACCTAGCCCATACATCTGTACTGCAGTCTTCACATATATTTCCTGGTTGGCTACAGGCATATGTCAAGCCAACACACTTGGGTGATATGTGTATTACAACTTAAAATGTATTAGTTACAGACAATGCCTACATTCCACCAACACATTCATGTTGTGGTGATAACAAAAAATATGTCTAATGTTCGTGACTATGGGGCAGATTAAAGTGAAGTGGCGCAGCAACCAGTGCAGGGCCACTTTACTTTACCTTCTTGGCATCCTCCTTCCGCCACCATGAGTGTGCCGTATTTTGCAGACTGCACACCACGGGACAGGATTTGGGGCAATATCATGTAAGGTATTTGAAGCAACTGATTTACTGTTCAGGGTCAGAGCTAACCCTGAACAATACTCAGGGTCCAATTGGTACCAATGTTGTGCCCCCTTTAAACAGCTGCTCTGAGCATGTGTTAAAAGTAGCAGCAACATATGGCACAGTTGTTTTATTTAGATTCCAATTCACCATTTTGGTTCGCCCCCAACTACTGTACCCCCCTTCTATACTTAATGCCTGTCACAGGCATTTTGTGGCACAAGGTGTAAGGAAGTGGCCCAATGCCTGATTTTTGGCACTATGAGTTTCTGCTGCATAGATATTTGCTTAGTTGGGCCATATTAGCATAAGATATTTGAAACTAATGTAGAACAAGGATGCACTAGTCCCTTTTAAATCAGGGCCTATATTCCAAAGCTGTTTACAACTGTTGTGGTGTAGTCATGGTCTCAGAAATATGGGCAAGTTACAATTGGCATGTGATGGTGTAAAAGTGTACACCATGTACATTCTGAGTTTACATGATTTTAATGATGTATTTACATGGTGATTCTTGGAGTACAGTTCTATGTGAAAGCATTTTGCACTATTAGTTCTCTTCTGTACACTACTGCAGCAGTGTTTTGTTGCCCTCCCTCCAGTTGTAAACCACTGTTGTCATCCTCCTCATTGGGGACATCTACTAGTTCATCCCAGGTGACATGTGTGCGTAGACAAATGTTGTGCCAAATAGCACACACAAGGATTATTTTGCAGGCAAGGAGTTGTGCATATAACTGGCCTCCTCCTGTGAGATGTAGGCACCTGAACTTTGATTTAAGGAGAGCAAATGTCTGTTCCATATCATTTCTTGTCCTTCTGTGGGCTTCATTGCATGCCCGCTCTGCATCTGTTGTTGGATTTCCAAAAGGTGTCATGACCCATGACTGGATGCCATAGCCTTGGACAGCTGCCAAGTAATGTGAGAACATGTGTCAATCATGCACATTAGTTATTTACTAGTTTCCATAGCCCGTATTTGTTTTGATTGGAGTGGTGTATCAGACTTCCATCTGGTATTGTGTGTGTTCCTGTATGGATGGGTGGTTGGATTGGTCTGTGGTGGTGCACTTTCTGATCATGGGTTGTGGGTTAGGTACATGGTGATTGTAACTTGAATTTTTGTCAAACAGTTAACCAAGGCCAAACGTGTGCGGTGTTCTCTATATCTGAGGCAGGGGACCAGATTTACAAGGCCTTACCACCTCCTAGCACAACATAAGCCTCATTTTAATGAACATTTTTATGGGCCAACTAGACAAATGATGACAGGGTCATGTTTACAAAGTGGCACTAGCCATGCAGTGCAACACTTAGTGAATCTGTGTGCCACATTATACCTGCACAAAGCTTCATGTATGCACAGGGTGTGTTCCCGCTTTGGGCAAAGGCTAAAATGGTGCAGAGGAATATAAGAGGTTTGAATGTGTAGCTTTTATCAGATACTTTTGACGCCTTCACAGAGCAGGCGTAAGTATTGGGCACACCGTTGCGTTAAGTGTGTCCCTATGTACTGTGTAGGATTTGCACCATGCATTTGGCATTTATCCTACACAGTCCATCTATGACATCTATCTTGTTGACACTATTGCACCTACTCTGCGCCGTGGTGTGCCATATATTGACTACTGCACACACATGTTGGGTGTAGGGGTGCGCGAGTAAAATAGCACTGCTTTAGATGCTGCCCAACTTTTCCGACATGTGGCCCTTAGTGGCTTCACTTTAGACCTGGACTGTCATGTATAGTCTAGTTTGTTGACATTTTTAACAAAAATTAACGGCTCTCACTCCTTTCTAGGTGCTGAAATATTTGATTTATGGTTTAAATAATACTGACATATTCAACATTTAGGTTGAATGAGTACTTAAATGCTTAATTTAAAATCACTGTTTTAATAGCTTTTTTATATTTTTTTATGCAATAGAGTTATTGCATTGACATTTTACCATACTCGTATGTACTCGGGATACATTTCTTCAAGAAAGGTCCCCATGTTAGCAGCTGCCGTGCAACTGCTCTTGAGAAATGTCAGGAAAATGAGGGCATAACAGAACGGAAGTTGTTTTTGTTGATTAGCGAGTGCTTCCTGATTGGTGAATAGTGAGGTTAATATGTACAATCACTTCATAAAATGCTGGCAGAACAAGTGACATTGATGTGCTGCGTTGCTTCAAAAAGAGAACGCAGATCAGTGTCATAGTTTTAAAGATACGGTACAGTTCTGTTCTCTTCCAGCGCCGGCACCATAGTGACTGCATACCTCATAGTGCCAATGCAAGCACCCTTACATGATGGTGCAAGGGTGCCTGCATTGTGATTAGGACAGTTGTTGGCAAGGCAGAGATTCCTTCCAGCACCAAACTATACGTTGATGCTATCTCCTCTTTGAATGTGTGCTACTGAATGCACCCCACATGCAAAAAAGGAAACAATGTTGGATAAATAAAAATACTTCTCCTTATTATGCCAGCCTCAGGTAGGCTCACCATTCTTTGTAAGTATGGGTTTGTGTTAAAATGGGCGAATGCCAGGAATACCCATGCCCCACCAATGTTTAGCACACCTGACTCAAGGTAATGAAAAGCTATGCGCTGCCTTGCATCAAAGCCAAGGAAAGACACATAACTTGGGGTTTGCTTCGCTTTGTACATTCCAAGATTAATTTTCATCGAGCTGTGCCAAGTAAGTCACACAACTCCGATTCAAGATCTTAGGAAATCTGGATACTTGTGGATAAGCTGAACTGTATCTTTTTGAAAGACTCTAGGGGATGTCCATTGATCATATGTAGTTGCATTTTCTGCCACATGCTGCTTTCTTAAACATTTGTTTACAAGAATTCATGTATTTACATTGAACTTCAGATTGGGAGCACAAAGATCAACCATAGTTACCACAAATCCAAGTCAGCAGCTTAATCTTAAAAATGTTGCAAAGACTTCAAAAAATACATCCAAAGATGCCATGTGTCTATCTTTGAATGTATTTGTAATGTTCAACCAATGCTGTTCAATGACAGCCTGCCTAAATGTGCATGCATACACATCAGCTAGCTTTAAATGCATTTATAATATTTGGATAAATCCTGTTTTAAGATGGTGACTGTTGGGATGGTGTTTGGGGCTCCACTCACTTGGTAATCTAATGTGTGCATTGAGACACATAGGCCTGTCCTTCTCCAGAGATATTACAAAACTCCAGAGATATTTCAAAACTTTGTGGTGGTCAACATTTCTTTTAGAATATCTTTGTGGTGTGATGATAGTTTTCCTTTTGCACAAGTAAGACACTGGATCGGACAATTAATTATTATGTCATTTATTTTATTCTTTTGAGTTCAAATGGTATATTTGCAAACGGAATTCGAAGAACTTTAAGTAGAACTCCTGTAGTTTTGAGAATTGGATCCACAGCATAAAAAGGACTGTACTCTCCTTGCTATTTTACTAACAGGATGTATGGCATTTTGGGGCCAATTCACAAAGGCATGCAAAAGTACATAATAATGTACTACAATAAACTACTTTAGGTGGTTTCATAAATGCTTTTGTGTACTGGTCTCTGAGTCTCT
Source organism: Pleurodeles waltl (assembly GCF_031143425.1). Classification (NCBI taxonomy): domain Eukaryota; kingdom Metazoa; phylum Chordata; class Amphibia; order Caudata; family Salamandridae; genus Pleurodeles; species Pleurodeles waltl. The sequence goes on along the minus strand of NC_090440.1, from coordinate 1,102,209,291 downwards.
ACTACCCATGCTAATTCCCTAAGAGGCCTTTGACTATGTATCCTCTCTACTCAAAGTGTCAAGTGTGGACCGGGTATTATTCAGCCAAGGTGGCAGAGTCATAGTAAGATAGATCCAGGAACCCAGAAACAAAGGAACCACAACCAGCACAATTGTGACCCTGTAGGCCCTGTCTTCCCTGTGGTCCCTGAAATGAGGGTCTGACAGCTCCACAGATGCAATAGTTTAATGAGAAATTATAATGTTGCATGTGAACAGCATGGTAGGTGCCAAAAAATAAATAAAAAGCAATGTGAGCAAGGCACAGCACAGAGGGTGCTTCAAGCAGGAAGTACTAATGGAGCACAGAGAAATCAGGAGAACAGTTAAAAAAATATCTCAGGAGGGTAGGGCAGTGGAAGCAACAGTTGAGGAGAATTTAAGGAGTGGCCTGAAGCAATACAGGGAATGAAAGGATGTGAAGGGAGACATAGCACACAAGAAGAAATCAAGAAAATGCATGCATTCCCAAGAACTGCAGAAGTAATATAAAAATGTAGTTCCCAATATGCAAGAAATCTGTTGTAGTTGGATGGCTGGGTCTTCATGTAAGTGCTGGGATCCACAGGATGTAAGTACTTTACTTAATTTGAGGTTATTTGTTTACCACTGCAGTCTAGTTCTATTAGGGCTGTTAGGTGGGTGGAATGTTCCCTTCTGCCTGAAGAATATGGCAGAATTTTTACTAAAGTGTGTTAATATTTAATGTGGAGTTCTGGGCAAATTTTGCAACCGTCACCTGATGGAATTGTTCTCCTGTGATGTTTCAGAATATGCAACCTGATGAGCACAAGTGATTTGGTGTCACCTAGCATGATTTTCTAATGCAGGTGGTCGCTGGCATTCACGAACAGGCGCATTCAGAGGGCTGCAATTCGAGATTCGGGTGGTCGCTGGCATTCACGAGCGGTCGCATTCAGAGGGTTGCAAGTAGCAAGGTCAACTCAAATGGCAACACGTTCTTATGCAACTCATAGTGCAGTTCACATTGATTTTCAGTGCTGCTCACAGTACCTGAGCTAAATTGCAGCATGAGCTGCATGTTTTCCATCCATTGGCAGAATAACGAGGAATCTCACAGAGTTTTTCTGTAACTCCACAGAATTCTGCTGACTGAAACTTTAGAAGTTCTTCACACACCTATTGCCCACTCAGCCCATATACACATACACATACACACACACACACACACACACACACACACACACACACACACTACGGACACACACACATTCACACACACAATGGACACACACACACACAATGGTTCTACATCTTTCTTTTTCCTTACACACACAGGACAAACATCAAACCAATGCACAAATGATCCAGAACAAGAAGACAATTACCCAAAATTTCTCCATCTTTCACAAACAATACACAAATGCCCAGAAGAACAATACACTCCATCACACTTGCTCATAAACATGCAAAAGTGCATTCCAGAACTCCAACATGGTCAACACCCTGTCACACTACTTGGCCAAACCAAAATGACCATGTGCCAGATGGGAGAAAGCATCTAAATCTGCACCCAACACCATGTCTTCAGGAAGCTAAACAAACACCAGAAAGAAAATCTCACACATACTACACTGACAGCCTCCAGTATCAATCAACACAAGCTTTATTCGGTCACATTTAACCATCAAAGCAAGAAAAATTGCAACAGATAAAATACTAATGTACATGGTAAATAACCAGATAAAAGAATTTAAAAGAGAGAAAAAAGAAAAAAACAACAATCATAAGAATAAAGAATAAAAAACAAAAATACGTATATGGCGTGCGGCCGCAAGGGACTAGCTAGCCACCTAAATAGAAAGGGAAAAAGGGAAAAACTGTCACTCATCAACAACCTTGATACAGCTTGCAATATCTCATATTACTTTTAGCATCAATCAGGAAAAAGTCACAACAATCATAAAACCTTTGTATATAATAAATGCTAAATGAGCTTAAAAACACTAATCAATTGAGGACAAGTTAATTTGCTGTTTTTACGAATGTACCATGCGGCCGCAAGGAACTTGCTGACCGCATAGATTAAAAGAGGAGAACTATCTCTCATTAACATCCTATGTGCAACTTTGCAGTGTCTCAAGCCCAGGATCCTACAAACTTGGCGAATACACCCATACCTAAAATGGGCATACAAACTTTTACTTAATAAATCGGGAATTAAATCCAGGAAGGGTTCAAAATGGGGATACCATTTGAAATCAAGAAATTGTGATGTCAATCGACCATGTGACATGCATAACACATGTTTGTTCACAACGTAGGACTAGTAGACTGAGTTCAAATGTTGCTTTAGCACCCTCCCTAGGTTATAGGGATGGGTCCAGAAATCCCCAAGTCCCAGAATCTGGAACCACCTTGAAACATGCTTGAGCCAGGGGATAGAAAGTGCATTCGGCCTGCCTAAGATGTCTTGTAAGGATTACTTATATACAGCTAACTCGGGGGTGGCCCAAATGCGCACCCAAAAAAGTAGAGGTCTTAGTGCTATTACATCGGAAATATGGGGAAACCCGAGGTCCAGAAAAACTGGAATCAATGGTGTATTGTGAGGGCATGCAAGAAGAGCCCTTGAGGAATTATTTTCTCCTACAGTTAGTTTGCTAACATTAGAGATGCCCAGATATCAGCACTGTAGGATGCCGCACCCTGCGCCTTTGCTAAAAAGATCTTAATAGCCGGAGAAACAGCTTTAACAATAGTAGAATTGTAAAAACGCAGTATGGCCCCAGATCTATGCTGGAGAAGCGTGGCGCTCTTGTCAATTTGTACCTCCCAATGCATGCTGTTTGTGATTCTTACTCCCAAGTAATCGATAGAACATACCTTACTTAGGGGAGCCTCATTAAGTGAAATAGTGCATCTTCTGGTGGGGCCCTACTAAAGATCATAAATGTAGTTTTACTGGCATTGAGCTCCAATCCATTATCTGCGCAAAATGCACTAAACCTGTCCACCAAGACCTGAAGACCCATAGGGGTTTTGTAGATCAAAAATGAGTCATCAACGAACAGAAGAATCTGGATTTTTTGGTAATTCAAGGAGGGGACATCGTTTTGGCAAGCGGACACAACTTGCACCACTTCATTAATAAACAAAGAAAAAAGAGTAGGGCCGAGAAGACAGCCCTGTCGGATCCCCCTCCTAATATCTATTCAATCAGTAAGTTCTCTCTGATTCCCCCATCTCACTCGCGCATAAGTGTTCTCATGCATCCTATATACTAGGTGTACTAAGTTCTCCAGGATACTGATTTTGCGCAAAACTTCCCATAACTTCCCTCTGGGGACCAGGTCGAAGGCGGCTTTTAAGTTCACAAAAGCAACATACAAATTTTGTTTTTCTAGAATGACATATTTCCAGAATAAAAGGGAAAGCCTAAAGACCTGGTCCATCATACTGATTTTTGAACGAAAACCAGCCGGGAGTGGAGATAATACCTGGTTGTCTTGAACCCATTCCATGAGCCTATCTAGGACTTGCTTAGCAAAGATTTTTGGGAGGTTGTCGATCAGACTAATTGCTCTGTAATTTGAAGGTAGGCCCACATTGCCATTTTTGTTTATGGGAATTATTTCCGCCCCATGCCAGGTTTCCGGGATAGGACCACCTGCTGCTATAGCATTTGATAATGAGTTTATATACCATGACCAAATAACAGGTTCTGATTTAAACAAATCCCCCGGTATCTTACTGGGGCCAGGTGCCTTAGCCGGTCTTAAAGAGTTAATAGTGACTCTGGTTTCAGCCATTGAAAAAACAATATCTTCTACTGAACCATCAGCAGATGATCTGCAGTCACCGACCCCATGGCACAATCCAGCCTGAGATGAAGACATAGGGTCCTGTTGGGTGGATAAGGCATAAAGCTCAGTAAAATGGTCCACCCATCTTTCGGGCTGGATGTGCATGCTGATAGTACTGTTACCCCCTCTGTATCTACTAGCCATCAGCTTCCAAAAGGACCCATCATCTTGGTTCTTAATTGCATCCTGCATCCCCTGCCAGGTAGCATTTTCCCAATCTTTCTTGGCTAGTTCCAGGGCCTTGTTGTACCTGAGCCTAGCATCTCTAATTATCCCCTGAGATTGCGTATTAAGGGCTGATTTTAAATTGAGCTTCGCATCAATACAATCCTTATTAAACCATTCCCTAGAATGAATATTTTCAGGGGGATGCCTAGAGATGGTTTCCTTGAAGAAGTTGCCCTGTAGGGTACTAGCCATTTCTGCAGGGATACTCAGAATTGGGATATTGCTAGCCTCTTGCTCATCAAAACTGGAAAGTAATTTAAAAAAAGATGAATCAATTTTCTTAACCAAACATGGATTTGACATTACTTTTGGCCAGCGAACACAAGTTTGTCTATGATTCAGAAGGGGGGTCTGAACATCAGTGTTCCCTGAGTTCTGGACTCTACCAAACGCGTGGCTAGTTAAGGTAAGACATAGAGGTTTATAGTCACTATCATGACGGGGTTCTACCTTCATGTCTAGAGTGCTAGTCCAAAGCCTAATATCCACCAGGAAATAATCGATAACACTGGAAAAGGGCCCTTGTTTGAAGGTGGGGGCAATGTCTAAATCAGATCTAGTGCGGCCATTACATGCTCTTAGTCCAAATCTAGAACAGAGAGAAGTCAACTGCGAGGCAGCACATGATCCGGTGCAATGGACATTCTCATTAAGTTGGGGAATACCCCAGAATTCATCCTCCTCGATTAACAGGTTGCTATTAAGCGGATTCGGTTCAAAAGTACAGTTCATATCTCCTGCAACCACTAAGAAAATTGATGAGTGCAGGTGCTCCATGTATTCTGTTAACTATGCTAGTACTTGGGACTCTATTCCTCGAGAAACAGACCTTGCAAACATGTTAATCAGAATCAATTTAAAGCCAGGTTGAAATGTCAATTGTACACCCAATAGATCATGTGAATTAAGACATAGGGGGTCATTACAACATTGGTGGTATAAGGCGCTTACTGCCGTGCAGAAGACCACCAATACACCGCCGCGGCCGCGGTAGACCGCCACAGCTATTATGACACACATCAAGGAATCCGCCGAAATTCAGACACCCACACAACACCGCCACACCAAAGGTCAGCGATAAACTGGCGGAAACAAATCCTCCACCTCCATGCCAACAGAAACACGCCCATGCTATTACGACCCACGAATCCACGCGGCGGTCTTTCAACCGCGGTATTCCGTTGGTGGTACACACCGCCGCGCTCAAAATACACACACATATACAAAACACCGCCACATTGGACAATTCCAAATACACACACCTGATACACATACACACACCACTCCCACACACCCAACACAATATAAAATACACACCCACATCACACACCAACCCCTACAACCAGAAATTCTGAGAGAAGGCCAGAGAGACAGCACAGCTATTGACAACCCCATCACACAGAGGCACACAACACAATCACCCACACAACATCCACGCACAAAACACCACATACCACTACACTCACCACACTCATCAACACATACACCACCCCACACATCACACACAACACCCCATGGCACGCCAAAGGCACCCCCGCTTCTCCGAGGAGGAGCTCAGGGTCATGGTGGAGGAAATCGTACGGGTAGAGCCACAGCTATTTGGCTCACAGGTACAGCACACATCAATAGCCAGGAAGATGGAGCTATGGTGCAGAATAGTGGGCAGCGTCAACGCCGTGGGACAGCACCCAAGAAATAGGGAGGACATCAGGAAGAGGTGGAACGACCTACGGGGTAAGGTGCGTTCAACGTTGCGGTGCAGCGGACTGGCGGCGGACCCCCAACTCCTCCCCCACAACTAACAACATGGGAGAATCAAGTCCTGACCATCTTGCATACAGAGGGCCTCGGAGGAGTCGGTGGAGGATGGGACACTGGTAAGTCAAATCTTAACTATCATCCCCCACCCTACCTGCATGCTATCACACACCCTCACACCCTCCCCTATCACCCCAAATCCTCACTAATCTACCCATGACACCAAGCACCCATCCCAACACCAAGCCCTGCATGACACAACTAAGCATGGGCACCCCTCACTAAAGCATGCCCACTGCACATACCCAGAACACCCCCAACCATCACCACACAAGCCCCCAAACAGGAATGCCTGCACTGGGGATCACACACACCCAACCATTGCACACCATTACACACACAGATGCAATAAACATGTTCTTATACCCCTGCAGGAACCCGAAGGAACGTCACCACACCAGAGGGTCCAGACAACACCACTCCACCCCCAGAAGAGGCCCACAGTGACGACAGCAGCTCTGCCCCACTGGATCCTGATGACCAGCCCGGATCATCGTGGGCCTCAGGACAGTCGGTTCCCCTTGCCCAGCCACAGCCCAACACCGAGCTGCCACCCTCTGGTAACACCAGCACAGCACCCACCCAGCGGGCCCAAACCTCCCTACCCAAAACAGGTCAATCAGCGGTGTGTCCACCACTACAGGGCACCCAGGCTAACCCACCACCCCAACAACAACAGGGACCTGGGGGCAGTGGTAGTGGGCACACGGTCCAGGGGACGGAGACACAGGAACACTGGGGAACTGGGAGGGCTGCTGTGCGACAGAGGGAGGACAGGCCAAGGGAACCAACTCTCCACGAGGCCCTATCCTCCATCATGGGAGCATACCACCGCTCACAGGAGACAATGGCAACGGTCCTGGACAAGTTGCAGGAGACCCTGCGTCTGCAGGACGAACTGTATTTGGGGTTCAGGGAGGAGCTCAGGACCATCAGCTCCGCCCTGGGCACCATCGTAGGGGTGCTGACGGATATTCAAAAGACCTTGAGGGACACCGTGGCACTCCAAGGGGCCCCTGACACTAGCCAGGATGACAAACTGCCCACCACCTCTGCCGGCGCTAGTGGACAGGACGCCCCGCCACAGGACCACCACACCAGCACCCCATCCCCTGCAGACGGACAACCACCACGCAAGCGGTCCCTGCGATACAGGAACAGGACAGAGCAAGATGGCAAGACCACCGCCAGGAAATAAGACCACCCTGATTGTCACCCCACTGTCCCACTTTGTCACCCTGTCCAGATTGGAACTGCCCCAGCTCCACTTCCAATGCCCAGATGGGCAGTGCACCTGTGAGAACAATAGACTAGACTCTGCCATGGACATTCCTCCACCATCACCCATCCCCATTTTACAACCTTCCTTGATTTTTTTAGCACTTAAATAAACACCCTTGAAAGCCAAAAAAATCTTGAGTCAGTCTATGATTTGGAACTTTGTATTATCAATTACAGTGTCATAATGGGTTACCCATTGTAAGGCTAACATACCAATGTCACACATCACAAGCCCTTGAAGGATGCAAGCAGTTGACACGTAGGTTACCACACTTGTGAAACTGAAATGGAAGGGTACAACTCAATTAACAAATAGTGAGTGAAATGTAGGTACAGGATAGAGGTAGACGTGTGAAAGTTTATGTAATGTTAAACCAGAAAATGTTCTCACCTGTGTGTCATTGGAAATATTGCTGTATGACTGACTCCCTGTTGTCGTTTTCTTCATCCTCAGCTTCATCCTCATCACTGTCCACTGGCTCCACAGGCTCCACAGCTGCCACAACACCGTCATCTGGATCATCCTCCAGCAGAAAAGGCACCTGGCGTCGCAATGCCAAATTATGGAGCATGGAGCAGGCGATGATGATGTTGCACACCTTCTTCAGTGAGTAGAATAGGGATCCACCTGTCATGGGGAGGCACCTGAACTTGGCCTTAAGAAGGCCGAAGGTGCGTTCGATTACCCTCCTAGTCCGCCCATGGGCATCATTGTAGCGTTCATCTGCCCTGGTCCTGGGATTCCTCACTGGGGTCAATAGCCAGGAAAGGTTGGGGTAACCAGAGTCCCCCAATAGCCATACACTGTGCCTCTGGAGTTGACCCATCATATCAGGGATGCTGCTATTCCACAGGATGTAGGCGTCATGCACAGAGCCAGGGAACATTGCATTTACCTGCGAGATGTACTGGTCTGCCAAACAGACCATCTGGACATTCATGGAATGATAATTCTTCCTGTTACTGTACACCTGTTCACTCCTGCGGGGGGGGCCAGAGCTATATGGGTCCCATCAATGGCACCTATGACGTTCGGGATATGTCGAAGGGCATAGAAGTCACCTTTCACTGTAGGCAAATCCTCCACCTCAGGGAAAATTATGTATCTCCTTACGTATTTCAGCAGGGCAGACAACACTCTGGACAGCACGTTGGAAAACATAGGCTGGGACATCCCTGATGCCCTGGCCATTGTTGTCTGAAATGACCCACTTGCAAGGAAATGGAGCACTGACAGCACCTGCACGTCAGGGGGGATTCCAGTCGGATGGCGGATTGGTGATTGTCCGACGAAACAACGAATTAAAAAACAACTACTGCCTTAACAACGAGGTCGGAACACCGACCTCGTTGCTACTACTAATGATTTTACCATGAATGCCTTAACAACGATATTTCTTTGTAAAGGCATTCCTGATAAAATCATTAGCAATAGGCACCATTCACCCTACATCCCTTACCCCACCCCCCCAACCCCACCCCAAAACCTAAAACCCCCTGACCCCCCACCCACTCCCCAAAACCAAAAACGTCCCACCCCCCAACCCCACCCTAAAACCTAAAACCCCCTGACCCCCACCCACTCCCCAAAACCAAAAACGCCCCACCCCCCCAACCCCACCCCAAAACCTAAAACCCCCTGACCCCCCACCCCCTCCCCAAAACCTAAACCCACCACTTACCTTCGCCAACTGCCTTCTTTGTACCTTAACCACGCATGTTCGTTGTTCAGAACATACGTAGTTAAGGCACAAAAAAACGGAGTTGTGGTTAAAAAAAGCGTTGTTGCGCTTTCGTTAACCACGACTTTCGGAGAAAAAAAGTAGTAAAAAAGGATGTTTCCCCGGATTGGTGACATCAGGTCTGGCTCCAACTGGGTACATAGTTCCTGGATTGTGGCTAGGTCAAACCGGTAGGTGACGATGATATGTCTTTCTTCCATTGTCAACAGGTCCACCAGCGGTCGGTACACCGGAGGATTCCGCCATCTTCTCATATGTCCCAGCTGACGGTGCCTAAGAAGGACAACAGCGAAGAACCAGTCACTATTCCTCCAGGTATGTACCCACAGTTACACAAAAGACTACACCAGACAAAAAACCCTTCCTGTATTTGTGTTGAGAATAGGCCTAGAATGACGCAGTAGTAAATGAAGCCATGTGGGCCCCTGAAATGGCGGCTGCCTGACCTCTAAACTGGGACAATGGGATTGTGGGGTAACTGCGCTGGCGTTGCACACCGTCGCGGTAGGCAGTCGTAGACCGCGGCGCAATGCTGCATTGGTTAACATTGGACCCTATGGGTCCCAGGAGCCAATGAACAGGTGCGCCGGCGGTGATGATGCGCACCGCCGCGGAAGTCACCGCCATTTTCTATCTGTTCACTCACTAGATACCTGACCTTCGACATGAGAGGACCTACACTGCTAGTGCTGCTGTGACCTCGGTCTGGAAGCGACGATGGCTGCTGCATCTGGGGAAAGGGCCCCTGCCTTCACTGCACAGGAGTTGGAGAAACTTGTGGATGGGGTCCTCCACCAGTACACGCTACTCTACGGTCCTCCAGACCAACAGGTTAGCACACAGGGAGCACGTTGTATGGGCTAGGCCTGGGTGGAGAGGGCTGGGTAGACAGGGAAGGGGGCAGAGTACATAGAACAGTTATGCATGGGAATGAATGGGCCACATGGCCAGAGTAGGGAGGGGGCCACTCACATTGACTGTGCAGTTGGTAATGACTGTTCCTCTTTCCTTGTGCATGTCATGTAGGTCAGCGCCCTCCAGAAGAGGGACATTTGGCGTGCCATCGCCAAGGAGGTCCGGACCCTGGGGGCCCACCAGAGACGGAGCACCCACTGCCGTAAGAGATGGGAGGACATTCGCCGCTGCAGCAAGAAGACGGCGGAGGCTCAGCTGGGGATGGCCTCCCAACGTGGGAGGGGTGCCTGTCGCACCATGACACCCCTGATGTTCCGGATCTAGGCGGTGGCCTACCCGGAGTTGGATGGGCGCTTGAGGACATCACAGCAGACACAAGGGGGTGAGTACAACCTCATTCAGCGGACTTTGCGTGCAGTGGAGGGGTCTGGGTGGGGGAGTTGGGCTGTGGGTGTCCCTAGGCCAGGGCGAGTTAGGTAGGCAAGGCCTCTCCGTAATGTAGGCCATGTGGCACTCAACCCCATCTCAGCAGAGTGCCAAGTTGAGATATAGTTGCCCCTGTGGCATCCATGTGCGCAGGTTTCCACCATTGCCATGTAGGCCATGTCCCAGAAATTGCATGTGCAGAGGTCAGGAGCACGGCGTAATGCAGGGGGCTGCTGCATCTGTCTTGTCCACCAACGGTAGCGGCATGCCATGCACTAAAACTCTCTTTGTTCTGTCCCCCCCCCCCTTTTTCTGCTCTCCCTGTCCTTTTGTACATCAGCATCATCAGGCAGAGGTACAGTGGCACCGGAGCACGAGGGAGCTGCATCCCACATGGCCATGGAAGGCCACACCACAGACTCTGAATGCACCAGTGGGCCGGAGGGCGAGGGGAGCTTCACGTCGGCCACCGGATCACCAAGCAGCGACACGGACTCGTCCGCCGATGGGAGCTCCCCTGTGGTGGCGGCACCACCTGTGCGCCCCGCTTCTACAGGTACATCTGCCACCCCCCCTACCAGCACCGTCCTCCCAGCAGCCCCTCAGTGTTCGCCCCGTGCCCACTCACCCAGGAGGGTGGGCATCACCTTCGCCCCAGGCACCTCAGGCCCTGCCCCAGTCACCCCTGCTGCCCTCAGTGAGGAGGCCATTGACCTCAGGTCACTCACTGTTGGGCAGTCTACCATTGTGAATGCCATCCAGGGTCTAGAAAGGGAGTTGCAATACGGTAATGCATTCCTGTAGGGCATTCATTCTGGTCAGGCTGTCCTTCAGCGAACCCTGCAATCTCTGGTCTCAGCACTAATGGCAGCCATTGTCCCTGTGTCTAGCCTCCCCCCTCCAACTTCCTCCACCCAGACCCAATCTCCTGTATCCCTGCCCATCCCAAGCACACCTACAGACCAGCATGCACACAAGTCAACACACACAAATAGCTCAAGCAAACATAGGCACCACACACACCACAGGCACTCACGCAAGCCTCACCCACATACAGACACAGCAACATCCACTGTCTCCACTGTGTCCCCCTCCTCCTCTTCTCCCTCCCCCCTCCCAGTCTCGTCTACACACACACCTGCATGCACCACATCTACAGGCAGTAGGACTCGCACCAGGACACCCAGCACCACAAGCCGCTCACCTGCACTCGCAACCTCCACTGCCATTAACACGACCCCTGTGTCCTCTCCCAATGTGTCTGTGACGCCCCCTCCCAAAGTACACAAACGCCGGTAATCACTCACCCAACATCCATCCACCTCACGACAGCCTCCAGTATCTGCACCTGCACCCAAAACACCTAAAGTGACACCTCCTACAACCACCTCCTCTTCCTCCACTCCCAGACCCCCTCCAGCTACCCATCCCAGTGTTCGTCAGAAACTGTCCCTCTGTCAAATTGACCTTTTTGCCCCCACCCCCCCTCCAATTCATCAGTCCCGTCGTAGCGCCTCAGCCAAAAAGCCTCCAGTACCAGTGGTGCGGGTTCAGGTTTTTGGAGTGCCCCGGCCACCAGGGCAGGCAGTAGGACCCGGAGCCAAGGCACTGGCAGCCCACCCCCTGTAAATGCTCTGAAAATGGAGAGTGGACGACGGGACCGTCTTAAGACTCCTGGTGGGACAACAAGTGACATGGGATCGAAGGCGATTGGTGAGTCAGCTGTAACTCCAACAAAGGTGGGGAAGGTCCAGAGGAAGTCTGCCCAGCCTGTTGTGAGTGTCATGGCGGCGAAGTGCGCCATCATTTCCGGCGGTCCAGACACAAACGCCAGCACCGTCGTCACTGGTCCAGAGACCACCGCCAGAGTCACAGCCCAGGAGGGCCCAAGTATCGTCATTGGTCCAGAGACCACCGCCGGAGTCACAGCCCAGGAGGGCACAAGTATCGTCACTGGTCCAGAGACCACCGCCGGAGTCAAGGCCCATGAGGGGCCAGGATGCCACAGCCCTCTGGGCAATGATGGAACGTCATGCCACACACCAATGCCCATTGTAGAGATCGTCATGCCACACACCAATGCCCATTGTAGAGATCGTCATGCCACACACCAATGCCCAGTGTAGAGATCGTCATGCCACACACCAATGTCCGTATCAGAACCGCCATGTCAAAGCACCGCTGAACAGGGCAAAGACCGCCATGGCAAAGCACCGCTGAACAGGGCAAAGACCGCCATGTCAAAGCACCGCTGAACAGGGCAAAGACCGCCATGGCAAAGCACTGCTGAACTGGGCAAAGACCGCCATGGCAAAGCACCGCTGAACAGGGCAAAGACCGCCATGGCAAAGCACTGCTGAACAGTCCTGAAACGCCATGTCAAAGCACTGCTGAACAGTCCTGAAATGCCATGTCAAAGCACTGCTGAACAGGGCAAAGACCGCCATGGCAAAGCACCGCTGAACAAGGCAAAGACCGTCATGGCAAAGCACCGCTGAACAGGGCAAAGACCACCATGGCAAAGCACTGCTGAACAGGGCAAAGACCGCCATGGCAAAGCACTGCTGAACAGGGCAAAGACCGCCATGGCAAAGCACCGCTGAACAGGGCAAAGACCGCCATGTCAAAGCACTGCTGAACAGGGCAAAGACCGCCATGTGACAGCACCGCTGAACAGGGCAAAGACCGCCATGGCAAAGCACCGCTGAACAGTCCTGAAACGCCATGTCAAAGCACCGCTGAACAGGGCAAAAACCGCCATAGCAAAGCACCGCTAAACAGTCCTGAAACGCCATGTCAAAGCACCACTGAACAGTCCTGAAACGCCATGTCAAAGCACCGCTGAACAGTCCTGAAACGCCATGTCAAAGCACCGCTGAACAGGGCAAAGACCGCCATGGCAAAGCACCGCTGAACAGGGCAAAGACCGCCATGTCAAAGCACCGCTGAACAGGGCAAAGACCGCCATGGCAAAGCACCGCTGAACAGGGCAAAGACCGCCATGGCAAAGCACTGCTGAACAGTCCTGAAACGCCATGTCAAAGCACCGCTGAACAAGGCAAAGACCGCCATGGCAAAGCACCGCTGAACAGGGCAAAGACCACCATGTCAAAGCACCGCTGAACAGGGCAAAGACCGCCATGGCAAAGCACCACTGAACAGGGCAAAGACCGCCATGGCAAAGCACCGCTGAACAGGGCAAAGACCGCCATGGCAAAGCACCGCTGAACAGGGCAAAAACCAGTGGAGAGCTGCATCTACTTGAGAGACTGTGGCTTTGCACTCCCCAGGATGGCACAGTGGGCAAACCACCCACTGTAGAGACTTGAGAGACTGTGGCTTTGCACTCCCCAGGATGGAACAGTGGGCAAACCACCCACTGTAGTGACTTGAGAGACTGTGGCTTTGCACTCCCCAGGATGGCACAGTGGGCAACCCACCCACTGTAGAGACTTGAGAGACTGTGGCTTTGCACTCCCCAGGATGGCACAGTGGGCAAACCACCCACTGTAGTGACTTGAGAGACTGTGGCTTTGCACTCCCCAGGATGGCACAGTGGGCAAACCACCCACTGTAGTGACTTGAGAGACTGTGGCTTTGCACTCCCCAGGATGGCACAGTGGGCAAACCACCCACTGTAGTGACTTGAGAGACTGTGGCTTTGCACTCCCCAGGATACATCAATGGGCATGGAGCCCCGTCGTGGATCTGGCTTCGCATTCATCTGGCTGAGGTGCCCCCCCTTCCCTTCCCCCTGAGGTGCCTGTAGTGTTTCTATCTGATGCCCCGGCAGTGTTCTCTCTGATTTTGGTCAGGTATCTATTGTGGGCCTCGCCCATGCATTTTTGGACTGTTGGTGCACGGACATTGTTGTGTACATATCTGCACTACTTCTCGGATTGTATGTGTAAATAAGAGTGATTTTGAGATATATATATCTGTATATTTTTGTATGACATGTATATTGACACATTACAATGTTTGCCCGAATTTCGCATTGACTTTGCATTCTTCCGGGGGGATTGTGGGTTGTTACTGTGATTTTTGTGACTGCATTGGTGTGTATGTTGTGATATGCGAGGGTGGGGGTGTTTGGTGGGTGTCCCCCTAACTTTTGCCTCCCCCCTCCCCGTGTCATAGGTGCAGTACTCACCGGTATCTTCTGCGCCTACGTAGCTGTTGGTCGTAAAGGAGCAGAAAAACAAGGGCAGGTAGGATTGGTAATTCCGGCTCCATGGTGTCCTCGTTCCTCGTGGGATGTGTTCAGGTGAGCGTTTTCCCATAGCAAAAGCTGTTTCCGCCGTGTTTTTATCCGCGGTGCATCCGCCCCGGAAAAGGTGGCGGATTGGCGGGTTGTAATAGTGTGGGCGGTACATTGTCTCCCGCCTGTCTGTTGGCGGTAACCGCTGCGCTGCTTGTCTGTACCGCCGTGGCGGGTGGTGTGTTAAAGTGGCTGTCTTTGTTGGCGGTTTCCGCCAGGGTCATGATTCCCTTTTTTTGTCCGCCGGCCTGTTTGCGGTATTACCGCACCTTTAACACCGTTCGCCAGGGTTGTAATGACCCCCATAGTACTGAATGATCACAATTTAGTTTCTTGTTCAACAAAATCGTAAGACCCCCCTCAGTTCTGCCAAAGCCCCCAGATGCAGGTCGGGCCGCAATAAAGTAAGTCTCAAACCTGTCTAGAATGATCAACTCTTCAGCCCAAGTTTCCTGAAATAAGCATATATCCTGCTTGTTGATAAAACTAACCCACTCTGGGTTTCCCAACTTTTTAACCCAAGTATGCACACACTGAAACTTCTGAAAACGTCTGAAAAGACAACATTCAAGCATTGATGTAGTCTAGTACTATCATCCCAATTCTAGTCCAAGTCAGTATAGCAGACCAACATCTTAAGGTGCCAGGAAAACAAAGCATTCATACCATCCAGCTACACCCACTTAAGTTACATCTAATCTTCTCAATGTTGGCTGATAGCAGTTCACAAAATGTCAAAGCCACTCCCCAATGTATTCTGCCTCCAAAACCCCTTACAAATCTTTCTATTTGTACAAAATAAAACTGGTCCCAGAGCATACTCAAGCCGAGCTTGTAGCTTTGGACCACAATACAAGGGTCACTTCATACATCTAGAGTAACGCAATGCAGCACAAATCACTCTGTTTTGTTACCCTGTCCTGAGAAGGCATTCCATGGATGAAGTGTCGGTATTCCCACACATCCACCCATGGGTCTTGGCACATTCCCAGATTTTCCATTACTGGTAGATCTTGGACTGCATTAAACTCCTACACCTCCCAAGATGAGGCATAATGAGGAGAAATATCTTTACTTCTTCTTGTTACTTCCTATTCGGATATGTGCTGCATTCTGCAGCACAGATAGTAAGAGAAAATGCACCTCAGGATTGATTTTGTGCAGGAAGGTGCCCCTTCCTACACAAAAACAATCCTGTCTTCAACACAAACACTCTTGGACCAACACCTTAAGGTGCCAGGATAACAAAGCATTCATACCATCCAGCTACACCCACTTATGTAAAATCGAATCTTCTCAATGTTGGCAAACACTAGTTCTCAAAATGTCAAGGACAAACAAGCCACTCCCCAGTGTATTCTGACTCTTAAACCCCTTACAAATCTTCATATTTGCACAAAATGAAACTGGTCCCAGAGCACACTCAAGCTGAGTTGTGGCTTTGAGCCACAATACATGGGTTACTTCATACATCTAGAGTAACCCAATACAGCACAAATTACTTTGTTTTGATACCCTGTCCTGGAAAGACATTCCATGAGTGAAGCTTTGGTATTCCCACACATCCACCCATGGATCTTGGCACATTACCAGATTTTCCATTACTGGTAGATCTTCATCTGCACTAAAATCCTACCTGTCCCCAGGTGATGCATAACAAGGAGAAATATCTTTACTTCTTCTTGTTACTTCCTTTTCTTATATGTGCTGCATTCTACAGCAAACATAGAAAGAGGAAAATGCATCTCAGGATTGTTTTTGTGCAGGAAGGTACTCCTTCCTGCACAAAAACAATTCTTTCTTCAACACAGGCGCTCTTGCACCATGGTGCAAGGGCACCTGCATTGGTGCTAGGTGCACTTTGTGCACCAGCCCAGGGAAAGGACTGGAATGCGCCATGCAATGTTAAACAAGGTGTTTTCCTACCCTTTCTCTATCACGTAGTGCAGCAAGGTGACTTGCTACATAATTATTTGATAAATATGCCCCTGAATACTTTAGTTATTACTGAAACACGGTTATCCAATGTTTCTACACTGTATCTAGAAGTAGCAGTTTCAGAAGGATATAGCATCCAGCAATTGAACAGAATGGGCAAAAGAGGAAGAGGAGGAAGTGTCACAGTTGATTATAAACAACAGATTAAATGAACTGTAATAGGTTTTAAGATAATAAAACCAGCAGAGCTATTAGCTGTTAACATGATATTGTTAGCCACTAAATCAATCACTTATATACTCGTACACTGTCCACCAGCCAATTGGTAACTTTGTTACCACTTAGAGCTCATTTCTACTAGCACTAAATGATTTTAACATTTGAGTCAATTTAGGAAACACAAGTGAATTAACAGACCCTAAGGGTTGTCAAACAAATGATTCAACACCTCGAACATATTGTAGAACACTGTATAGATTTAAAGTTCTCAAATTCTATTTTTCTACAAATTCAAAATGTGATTCAATTAGTTTGAACAGAGCACTACAGGATCCTGGTAAAGTTATGGATCCAGGTACAAACCACTGAATTTAATTTTCATCATAAGAATACACCATGTCGAGTACTATCAAGAATCACTGTTGAGAATAATAATTCTTAATTAGCTGGCTTATTAAGACCTGACAGTGTCGATGTCAACTTAACAGTAAAACCCATTGATCAAGGGACTGAGAAAGCTGCAAATGCAATTGTACCTATGAGAATGGGAAGGTTTTTAGGAAAACCTCCTCAGCAGCCTGTACAACGATTCATTGAGAAGAAGCAAACAGGAGTATAAGGTCCATGAAAGGAAATGGCACAAACATTATAACATACATGACAAAATTAAATATGTTGAAGTTTTAAAGAAATATAAAAATCTGACTAAGGAACCAAAAGTGGCTTTTTTTGTAGCCAAATTACAATTACATTTGAATGTGCACTTTCCTTCTAAGCTTTGCATGATCCATGTTTTGCTTGACTTGCTTCAAATTCCAACATACATTAGCTCAGGAGAATTGTTTCTATTGTATGTTATGCATGGCCTATGTATGACGCTAACTTCCTCCTATAACAAAGAAAACTATATTATTTTATTCTTTCCATCTGACTGACCTGCATGGGAATTTCAGAACTTGCTTCTTTATGAAAAGGTTTATCTTGTGAAGTTGTGTGAGAGTGGAAATGGCGGAATGAGAATAAGCATAAAAACCTATACAAGTGTATGTTTTTTCAGAAAGTGAAGCACATGAGAAAATAAACGAATGTTTCCAGATTAATGTTGAATGAAACATATTGCGTCACATGTTTAGACTGTTCCTTGCTGAAACCTATTATCTTAATAGAAATGATTTTGCTCTCATGAATCGCCGCTCCTGATTGGCTGTCCAACATCTTGGATGAAGCAAATTTGCTAACATACATTATTCATGTTTCAGGAATAAAAAGTGTCCCAGGGAAGGAACAGAGAGAGATTGCTTCTAGGAAAGGACTCAGGATTTTGACTTAGCCATTTGCTCTCAGACCCAGACTCTATGAGCTCTTGATGCAGACAGATTTGCTTTCTACCTAGACTTTTCTTTATTATAAAGAAGTCTGTTATAGTATTTCTAATGAGTACTGAAAGCTTTGCAAGCCAGACCGCTACTAGAAAGTGCTCTTTTTGATATTCATTGACTAAAATGTTTACTTTTTCTGGTTTAGAACTTTAGAATAGGGATAGATTGTGGGACCCGCTTTGTGCAATGTTCTGTAAACTTTAATTGACTAAGAAAAAATAAACTTCAAACTTATTATAAAATTAAACTTTTAAACTATAACTAACACTTGCATTATTGACTCCAAAAAGGTTATGAAATGTATTGTTCTGGAGAACTGCAGCTTGTACTGTATACCCATTCCCATGATCCGCTCCTGGGATTCTAAGAGGTGGGGAGTATTTTATACTTTTTGGATTCTCCGCCCTCCTATTAGTATAACAGTAATGTTGAAACTTACACCACTTGCCTATGGATTTGAGAGCAGGTGGCCATGGACTATCTCTTTTCGGTCATAGGATCTCACTGCATCTTTACACAATCATCCTCTTCTGTCAGAACTTAGTCCAAACTGCCACTAGAATTTTGCTGGATCTCCATGCAGGTTCTTTTAAAAACTTGTCTTTAGAATGTTGTATTTCAAGGGTATCAGCATGCACCGTGAGTGGTGTTGTCCCTAACAAACGTTTGCGCTCTCCGATGGACTCTGCTCTAATTATTTAAATCTCACACATTAGGATGAAGCTGTAAGCATTCTCAGTGAGGATGACATTCCAGGGCAAAGGTTTAAAAGTTTAACCAAGAATTTAGGTGCAGAATTACATAAGCTGTAACATCAATCAATTAAGCATATAGGCATTTAAATGATAAAGTACTGAAGAACTTAATAAAGTTCTGCTGACAATCCTGTAGAGATTCACCGCCTAAGAAAGAGAAAAGGTTAGTACTGCAGCAGAGGAAAAGCAGGTCCTTTTATCATACTTTAAACAAAGTACTTCAAACATTCATTATACAAGTGCATGGATGACAGGATTCACATCAATGAGGCACAAGAATACATATTTTATTACATAATGCATTCAGTGGTTCTCTTACAATTCTACTATATTAGATTCAGATGTTCCCAGAGTTAATTCAGGGTACATGACTTGTTACATAGTATGTGGTTTGGTCTGTGGCAGGAGACCAAAGAAGGAGTGAAAACAGAGGACTTACCAGACTGCCCTGTTGGTCTGCTCCTGAGGCAGATCCTGGCAAACAAAACTGAAGTAAGGTGAATACCAGTGACAACAGACCAGGATTGAGGAGAATACTAGGAAACAAAGGAATGACTATTGCTGTTACAGGAGAAGGAGACACAGAAAGTGACAAAGGACTAGGAAGGGAAGAAGCAGTTTAAGGGGAGGAGCTGGAGGCAGGGGCAGGTGAAGGAAGAAAGCCGACAAGGAAACCGGAGTGGAGCTTAAGAACACCAATGCCAAACAAGTTGCTGAGCGGAAGGGTTCAGAAGCACCTGCAGAGTGTGGCATACCAAATCAGACTGAGGAGAAGGAGAAGGCGCTGCTTCAGACACCCCACCGGGTCAGTCTGCAGACCCACCGCACTTCAGGATGAGAATGGCCAACCCATGTTTTTAGAAAATTCCCCAGGTGGAGAGGGGAAAAGGGGTGACAAGCTAATCAAAATAAGTGACTGAAATTAAAAGCTTCACCATAAATACAGTGAGTATAATTTAGGTGGTATTATGATATGAGATTGGTGTTCTTTCCCTTTGTGTTCTATTACAAAATTTGCAATTGGGTGCCTTCAATGAGACTAGTATTGATTATCGGGTGAAATACAGAAAACCTCAAACGGGTTATCAAACAGGAATGAGAGGCAGGATGTAGAGAGTGAGATAACTCCTACAGTTTTATTTAATTTCATTTTATTTTATTTTATCAAACCACTAAGAGAATAAAAGATTGTAAGAACTGTCTCCTGACAAGAAAAGATTGAGAGCAAGAGAAGCTGATAGTTAGGGAAATCCTACAAAAGACTCCTATGGTCAAACAGATAAACAGGAATGTAAGAGAGTCAGTATTGAGAAGAAAGAAGAAAGAGATAATTGAAGATAAATGGAAAGGAAAAGACAGAGCTAAGGGCTTCTTCCTCAAACAAACTGTGGTTTCCTTTTAACTGTGGTTTCCTTTTGTTTCTGCTAATGCCTCCGGACGGGTTGGTGTCTAAGAAGAGAAGAAAGAAACATTACATGAAGCTTCAAATGTCAACCGAAGCCTGGGCAAATCCAAAGAGAATATTAAAAACCAGACATATCTATTAGTTTCCGTGGCCACTAATAAAGAGACATGATACAAACCATTACCAAGCTGTATGTTAACCAATCTAGGTGAAGTCTAACAGTCTAAGACATTTAGGGGGTCATTCTGACTCTGGCGGTCATGGACCGCCAGGGCCAACAACCGCGGAAGCACCGCCAACAGGCTGGCGGTGCTTCCTGGCCAATTCTGACCGCGGCGGTAAAGCCGCGGTCAGAAAAGGGAAACCGGCGGTTTCCCGCCGGTTTTCCCCTGGCCATAGGAATCCTCCATGGCGGCGCTGCAAGCAGCGCCGCCATGGGAATTCCGACCCCTTCCCGCCATCCTGTTCCTGGCGGTTCCTGGCATGGGCAGTGCAGGGGCCCCCTAACAGGGCCCCATAAAGATTTTCAGTGTCTGCTTTGCAGACACTGAAAATTGCAACGGGTGCCACTGCACCCGTCGCACCCACTGGCATGGGCAGTGCAGGGGCCCCCTAACAGGGCCCCATAAAGATTTTCAGTGTCTGCTTTGCAGACACTGAAAATCGCGACGGGTGCCACTGCAGCCGTCGCACCCCTTCAACTCCGCCGGCTCCATTCGGAGCCGGCTTCATTGTTGAAGGGGCTTTCCCGCTGGGCCGGCGGGTGGCCTTCTGGCGGTAGCCCGCCGGCCCAGCGGGAAAGTCAGAATGACCGCCGCGGTCATTTGACCGCGGTACGGTCTTCTGGCAGTTCCCGCCAGGCGGGCGGCTTCCGCCGCCCGCGGGAGTCAGAATGACCCCCTTAGATTGTCTTTGAGTATGTGATTGGGAAAATCTCAGCTTCTCAGTGGAAGCCCACAATATGTCATTGCAGCAGGATATAACAATAACAGTAATCACACAGTAAGTTACAATGGGCCTGATTACAACTTTGGAGGAGGTGTTAATCCATCCCAACAGTGACGGTAAAGTGACGGATATACCACCAGCCGTATTACGAGTCCACTATATCCTATGGAACTCGTAATATGGCTGGTGGTATATCCGTCACATTTGGGGCGGATTAACACCTCCTCCAAAGTTGTAATCAGGCCCAATGTGTCATCCAAAACGTACGAAAACAAAAAAAATTAAAAAGTTATCGTGAACCTGATTCCTCATGGATCAAACACTACAATTCAAGAAAACAAATCCCACAATGGCAAAATCTTCGCACAAGAGTATGGAGCCATTGAGGTAGGCGGTACGTTCTATATTTCATGTTATATCCTTAGGATACAACCACAGCATGATAGGTCCTGTTGAGAGTCCATTCTCCCTTTAAATGTAATTCAGTCCAGGCTTCATCAAGCACATAGACATCAACATTCCATTAATTATCATATTTTGTAAGGTATCCATACTCAACAATCTACAACATCCCCACTCAAGCCATGCGTTTACAAACATAACATGTCATTAAACAACCTTGAAAGTGGAAAGACACGAGTCATTCAATCAGAATACAATGAGACCAAAAATGGTCCTGAGTGGGATAAACACAAGAACAGATTGGAAGTGGAAAGCCACTCAATCAGAGGAGGCAACTGAGAGAGACAACAAAGTCGTCCATCCTGGGCAAAGGTCTGATCCAAAGTTCCCTCTATATGCATTAGAACCAACGATTGTGCCCAAAATAATGCTAAAGCTGTTGGTTGGGGAGACATAGAAACGATGCATTTAAAAAAATCTTCTGCTTTTTAAAGTTTGTTATTCTAATGTTGAAAAAACCTCAAATAAACTAAAAGTAAAAATCATTCCTGAAGAATCCAAAAAAAGTAAATCATTAGTTTCTTTGGTGTAAAATACTGAAGAAAAGTAAGCACCCAAGTTAGAACAAAAAATCAGGAAGGAGGTATTCAAGTTTTAAAATATGAGATGTGACAGTTTTCTTGAAACAATGCCAAAAAGAGCAAATGTCATGACATTCTAATGAAACCTTTCAAATAAAAATATAAGATTTGAAATGGGCAGGTACATAGACAAATTCTGGTGTTCTGCCATTGCCCTTTAATTATGTGTTTCTTTCATCTTTTGTTCAAAAAGTGCACTTCATTTTATAAAAGTCCTTTCATCTGGAAATATTGGGCCATCCATGCATGATATATAACTCCTCCAAAGTTGTAATCAGGCCCAATGTGTCATCCAAAACATACGAAAACAAAAAAAATTAAAAAGTTAGCGTGAACCTGATTCCTCATGGATCAAACACTACAATTCAAGAAAACAAATCCCACAATGGCAAGATCTTCGCACAAGAGTATGGAGCCATTGAGGTAGACGGTACGTTCTATATTTCATGTTATATCCTTAGGATACAACCACAGCATGATAGGTCCTGTTGAGAGTCCATTCTCCCTTTAAATGTAATTCAGTCCAGGCTTCATCAAGCACATAGACATCAACATTCCATTAATTATCATATTTTGTAAGGTATCCATACTCAACAATCTACAACATCCCCACTCAAGCCATGCGTTTACAAACATAACACGTCATTAAACAACCTTGAAAGTGGAAAGACACGAGTCATTCAATCAGAATACAATGAGACCAAAAATGGTCCTGAGTGGGATAAACACAAGAACAGATTGGAAGTGGAAAGCCACTCAATCAGAGGAGGCAACTGAGAGAGACAACAAAGTCGTCCATCCTGGGCAAAGGTCTGATCCAAAGTTCCCTCTATATGCATTAGAACCAACGATTGTGCCCAAAATAATGCTAAAGCTGTTGGTTGGGGAGACATAGAAACGATGCATTTAAAAAAATCTTCTGCTTTTTAAAGTTTGTTATTCTAATGTTGAAAAAACCTCAAATAAACTAAAAGTAAAAATCATTCCTGAAGAATCCAAAAAAAGTAAATCATTAGTTTCTTTGGTGTAAAATACTGAAGAAAAGTAAGCACCCAAGTTAGAACAAAAAATCAGGAAGGAGGTATTCAAGTTTTAAAATATGAGATGTGACAGTTTTCTTGAAACAATGCCAAAAAGAGCAAATGTCATGACATTCTAATGAAACCTTTCAAATAAAAATATAAGATTTGAAATGGGCAGGTACATAGACAAATTCTGGTGTTCTGCCATTGCCCTTTAATTATGTGTTTCTTTCATCTATTGTTCAAAAAGTGCACTTCATTTTATAAAGGTCCTTTCATCTGGAAATATTGGGCCATCCATGCATGATATATAATTGCCCTAGTATAAAGAAGGTCAGGTATTCTTTCACATTGTAAAATACATGAGGAAGTGGCAATGTCAAAGGGCAAGCTTCTCACTTTTTCTAAAACAAAAACCTATGAAACTAAAACTGAAGCACCTCCTTCATATTATGAATGACTACCCTGACTCAGTGCAAAGTGAAGGGCCTCTTTGTATGCACCTGCTGTGTGTAAAGCGAATTCATTTGACCAGATATTTCGCCAGATTAGAGCTACATTTCCAACAACACAGTTAGAAAACCGAAGGATTTGACCCTTTCTGTTTAAGAGCTGTGCTGTCTGAAAATAACACACACTAAGGCCCTCATTATGGCCCTCAATATGACATTGGCGGTAAATTCCACCTACCGCCACGGCGACGGCCGCCAACGTACTGTCGCCGTGGCTACCGACCATCCATGCCATTATGACCATAGACGGAATTCCGCCAGAAGGCTGGCGGAATTCCGTCGACGGTCATGGCGGCGGAAAGTGGTAAGGTGGTGCTGCTGCTTGTGAGATTGCTTGTGTGTCTGGATGTATGTTCGTGAGTGTTGCTGTGAGTGTGTATGAATGTATGAATGCGTGGGTGAATGTGTGCATGCGTGTGTGTATGGGTGTGTAAGTATGTGCGTGTATGTGTGTAAGTGTGCGGGGGTGGGTGAGGGAGGGGGATGGGGGAGGACTCTGGGAAGGGGGAAGGAGGTGGGGGAGACCCCTATCAGTGCCATGGAAGGAATTCCCTGGCACTGATAGTGCCTACCGCCATGGTTTCAGTGGCAGTACAGAAACCACTGAAACCATGGCAGTGGGTGGGGTCATAATGCCATTGGGGGCCTAGTGATGGCCGCCGGGCTGGATGCTGTAGTCTCCAGCCCGGCGGTCATTACCGCCGTGGCAGTCGGTGTGGTACATTGGCGGTTGGCTTTGGCCAAGCCGCCAATGTCATAATAGTGGAGGTAGGTACCGCCAGCCTGTTGGCGATATTACCTCCACTAGTCCACCGACCGCTGGGGTCGTAATGACTCCCTATGTCTTTTCAGAAGACCGCCGTGGTAACGGCTGCCAACAAACTGCCACAGAGGTGTCAATCCGCCATGCCAGATAATGACTCACAAACACAAAACCATCAGAAAGCAGCCAAAACAACAATCCCACCAGAACTAGCGATGGTGAAAAAACAGTCAGTCCCACCACCCTCCCCGCCACGCCTACAACACACTGCCCTCCAAATAATGACCCACGAATCACCACAGTGGTCACTGAACGGCAGTTACCCATTGGCGGTGCGGACTGCCGCGATCGATTTGGCCACTCCACACAAACCTAAGCCTACATTGGCCAGATGGAAAAATCCAACCCTGACACATATACACACACCGTACACATCCACCAACAGCACTACAAAACACCCCCCCACGAAACCCACAAGTCAATGCAAAAGCAAAAAACTAGCTACATGTTGCCAGCCCAAACATTTACAGAACTGCACACACAAACCACAACCACCTATACACCCGTCACACATCACACACCATACACCATACATCATCACCTAAAACACACAATGCTGGACACAATCACTACTCCACAGCATCTCATATACACACACCCTGCATCCCTATAAACCATTCCACTCTCTGTATACATACACAAACTACACCCACTACACAATAGGTGTGTCCCCACAAAAGAACCCCTGTTTCACTGATGAGGAGTTGCGGGTGATGGTAGATTAAATTGTAAGGATTGAGCCACAGCTGTTCAGTGCACAGGTCCAGCAGACATCCGTTGCCAGAAAGATGCTGCAATGGTGGAGGATCGTGGACAAGGGGAACTCTGCAGGAACCTATCCACACACAAGGAACAACATAAGAAAGAGGTGGAACGACCTACAGGGGAAGTTGCGTGCAATGGCATCCAGGTACCATATTGTCATCACGAAGACTGGTGTGGACCCCCATCTCCTCCCCCACAGTTGACAACATGGGAGGAGAAAGTTTTGGCTATCTCGCATCCAGAGTGCCTCCCTGGAATCACTGGAGGGCTGCACACTGGTAAGTCACCATTACTATCCTACCCCCATTGATGCCTGCATGGCATGCCACCCCATCACCCTGACTCCCTTCACCCCACTCCATCCCAAACAGAGAACCACCCCCATGACCACCCGCAGCTGTGTACCCCAGCATGCTCTACCCACTGCAAGCACACCCCTCCAAGCTCAGCATACACAAACAACAGTAATGTATGGATAGCATGTGGCGCTACCAATCCCACAATCCATCACCATACACAAACCAAAGGTGGACGAACAACACCCATCCCACAGGGAAAGGCAGAAATGCTGAATATGTAACTGATAATGACTGTAACAAATCTCACACATGTCCACAGGTACCTCAGCCAATGTCAGCAGCCAGCATGTGCTACGTCAACCCAGTCCTCCACCAGAAGAAGGCTCCAGTGATGACAGGAACTCTGGATGTTTCGATCCGGATGATCTCCCTCACCCATCTGGGACCACTGGTCAGTTGAACACCACAGGCAACCCCCAGTCCACCACAGGGCACCCCACATCAGACCCCAATATCACAGCAGCTACCCAACGTCCCCAAACCTGTGTCCCCAAGACACGTAAATCAACAGTGTTCCCACCTGTACAGGGATCTGAGTTGACACCTCACAGGCAAGGCAGTGTCAGTAGAAGTGGGCACACAGTTCGGGGGACAAAGGCACAGGGGGCCAGGGCCAGTGGGAGAATAGCTGTGCGCCAAGGGATGGGCCAAACGAGGGAACCGACTGTCCAGGAGGTACTCTCAAATTCCCTGGGAACATACCAGAAATCCCAGGACAGGATGGGCCAGGTGCTTACCATCTTACAGGGAACCAGAGGATGCGGGGGAACACCACCAGGAGGTCATGCAGCAGTTGCAGGACTCAAATGCCAACATAGCCTCTACTGCAGGGGTGCTCAGTGACATGGGTACCATCATGCATGAGTACACAACATACCAGCGGGCCCCTTCCACTAGCCAGTGTACTGACCAGCCCTCCACATCTGCTGCAGCTAGTGAACAGGAGGACCTGCCACAGGCATCACAGGCCGCCAGCACCTCTCCCTTAGCAGAAAAAGAACCACCCCACAAACGTTCCCTGTGACCCAGAAAGCCACCAGAGACTGTAGCTAAGACCCAAATCACTGCCAGGAAGTGAGCCCCTCCTTAACCCCTTCGCTGCCAGGCCTTTTCCCCCTCCTGTGCCGAGCCTTATTTTGGCTATTTGGGGCAGTTTGTGCTTAGGCCCTCATAACTTTTTGTTCACATAAGCTACCCATGCCAAATTTGCGTCCTTTTTTTTCAACATCCTAGGGATTCTAGCGGTACCCAGACTTTGTGGGTTCCCCAGAAGGAGGCCAAGAAATTAGCCAAAATACAGTGAAAATTTAGTTTAAAAAAAAAAAAAATGGGAAAAAGGGGCTGCAGAAGAAGGCTTGTGTTTTTTCCCTGAAAATGGCACCAACAAAGGGTTTGCGGTGCTAAAATCACCAGCTTCCCAGCTTTCAGGAACAGGCTGACTTGAATCAGAAAACCCAATTTTTCAACACAATTTTGGCATTTAACTGGGACATACCCCATTTTTACGATTTTTTGTGCTTTCAGCCTCCTTCCAGTCAGTGACAGAAATGGGCATGAAACCAATGCTGGGTCCCAGAAACCGCAACATTTCTGAAAAGTAGACAAAATTCTGAATTCAGCAAGGGGTAATTTGTGGAGATCCTACAAGGGTTTCCTACAGAAAATAACAACTAAACAAATATATTGAAATTGAGGTGAAAAAATCAGCAATTTTTCTCTACATTTTACTCTGTAACTTTTTCCTGCAATGTCAGATTTTTTAAAGCAATATACCGTTACGTTTGCTGGACTCTTCTGGTTGCAGGGATATATACGGCTTGTAGGTTCATCAAGAACTCTAGGTTCCCAGAGCCAATAAATGACCTGCACCCTGCAGTGGGTTTTCATTCTATACCGGGTATACAGCAATACATTTGCTGAAATATAAAGAGTAAAAAATAGCTATCAATAAAACCTTTGTATTTCCAAAATGGGCACAAGATAAGGTGTTGAAGAGCAGTGGTTATTTGCACATCTCTGAATTCCGGGGTGCCCATACTAGCATGTGAATTACAGGGCATTCCTCAAATAGATGTCTTTTTTACACACTCTCTTATATTTGGAAGGAAAAAATGTAGAGAAAGACAAGGGGCAATAACACTTGTTTTGCTATTCTATGTTCCCCCAAGTCTCCCGATAAAAATTATACCTCACTTGTGTGGGTAGGCCTAGCGCCCACGACAGGAAATGCCCCAAAACACAACGTGGACACATCCCATTTTTTGACAGAAAACAGAGGTGTTTTTTGCAAAGTGCCTACCTGTAGATTTTGGCCTCTAGCTCAGCCGGCACCTAGGGAAACCTACCAAACCTGTGAATTTTTTAAAACTAGAGACCTAGGGGAATCCAAGATGGGGTGACTTGTGGGGCTCTGACCAGGTTCTGTTACCCAGAATCCTTTGCAAACCTCAAAATTTGCCTAAAAAAACAAATGTTCCTCACATTTCGGTGACAGAAAGTTATGGAATCTGAAAGGAGCCACAAATTTCCTTCCACCCAGCGTTCCCCTGAGTCTCCCGATTAAAATGGTACCTCACTTGTGTGGGTAGACCTAGCGCCCATGAAAGGAAATGGCCCAAAACACAACGTGGACACATCCCATTTTTTTTTAACAGAAAACAGAGGTGTTTTTTGCCAAGTGCCTACCTGTGTATTTTGGCGACTAGCTCAGCCGGCCCCAGGGGGGGCCGAAATGGCCTAAAATAAATTTGCCCCCCCCCCCGGGGAGCGACCCTACGGGGTTGCTCCCATTGCGTGACGGCGAAAAAAAAAAAAGATCCCCAGTGCCTAGTGGTTTCTGCCCCCCTTGGGGCAGATTCACCTAAAATCAGCCGATTTGCCCCCAAGGGGGGCAGAAATGGTCTAAATACAATTTGCCCCTTCAGGGGAGCGACCCTGGCCCAATGGGTCGCTCCCCATCTCTAAAAAAACAAACAAAAAAAAAACGGCCAAAAAAAATTTGCCCTGGCGCCTAGAGGTTTCTGCCCCCCCGGGGGAAGATCGCCTAATAACAATAGGCCGATCTGCCCCCAGGGGGCGTAGAAATGGCCTAAAATAAATTTGCCCCAACCCGCCCCGGGAAGCGACCCTTGCCTACAAGGTCACTCCCCTTGCGTGACAGCCAAAAAAAAGATCCCTGGTGCCTAGTGGTTTCTGCCCCCCTTGGGGGCAGATTGACCTAAAAGCGGGCAGAAATGGCCTAAATACAATTTGCTGCTCCAGGGGAGCGACCCTTGCCTAAGGGGACGCTCCCCATCTGTAAAACAACAACAACAACAAAATCCCCGGTGCCTAGTGGTTTCTGCCCCCTTGGGGGCAGATTGACCTAAAATCAGCCGATCTGCCCCCAAAGCAGGCAGAAATGGCCTAAATACAATTTACCCCTCCAGGGGAGCGACCCTTGCCTAAGGGAATGCTCCCCATCTGTAAAACAACAACAACAACAAAATCCCCGGTGCCTAGTGGTTTCTGCCCCCCTTGGGGGCAGATCAGCCTAATTAAAATAGCTGATCTGCCCCCATGGGGGGCAGAAATGGCCTAAAATAAATTTGCCCCCGGGGAAGGATCTTACCCTAAGGGGTCGCTCCACTTACGTGAAACACGAACAAAAAAAAATACTCCCTGGTGTCTAGTGGTTTCTGTCCCCCTTGGGGGCAGATTGGCCTCATAAAAATAGGCCAATCTGCCCCCAAGGGGGGCAGAAATGGCCTAAATATAATTTGCCCCCTAGGGGAGCGACCCTTGCCTAAGGGGTCGCTCCCCACCTAAAAAAAAAAAAACTAAACAAAAAAAACAAACACATTTTTTTTGATCCCTGGTGCCTAGAAGTTTCTGGCACCCCTGGGGGTAGAAAAGACCTTTAAAAAAATGCTCTGATGTCACGGGGTGGTGGGGGGGTCGGGGGCTTCCATCCCTGACTTGGGGGGGTGGAGGGGTCCCCCTCAGAGAGAGCGCTAGCGCTCCCTCAGAACGGGTTAATGTCTCCCTTGTGTGCCACTGAAACACCTTGTTTACTTTGTATTTCTATTGTTCCTTTTCCTTTTCCCCATGGATACTGGACCTGTGCTACAAATTAACTGGGCCATTACAGTGAGGATTTTGCCCACTATCACCCTACTCTATTGCACTATCCCTTCCTTTTTATCATTTGAAAAAACACACTTAAATACAACTGAATGATTTGTGCTGTTATTTCATCAACATGCAATGACTTCACCTTTATTATCCTGTGCAAATGTAATGTAAATTGTGAATCCATCCACTGTACCATCAGTTTGGGGTACACATTACCAGTGTAAGAGCATGCCACAAGTCACCATCCAACAAACTGTGAAAGCAGTCTGTTGGCATTACATGAGTTCACAGTAGCGACCACCCCAACATCTACAAAAAGGGAAACCATTAGTGACATTCAAATGAGAAATAGAGCAACATGAGCCTCTGTAACATAACAGCCTACATTCAGCTGGTCACTTCAACTCAGACATTTGCATAGCAATTGACTCCAAACACCATAAGTGAGGAGAAACAAGTCATTTCAGGTCCTCACATAAGATACCACAGTATTAGCTATGCCATGTTGTCAGCATGCCAATCCCACCTCTGGACCACTTAGTCTGGGCCACACTGTCAGGAAAATGGAAGTCACAGAGCAGTAGTGTAGGCGCATTGTAACTAACATAACATTCCCAGCAACAAATGCTAAGTACTGTATGGAATAAGGACACAGTTTGCAGTGGGCATGCATTTGAAAATGCTAAACTACTGATACATAGCATGGGCTGAATAAGCTTGGTCACTATCACCAGAACACTGACATGGCTGACCACAGATAGAACATTGTCAGACCACATAATGCACACATTTGTGCTTGGCACAACACAGCAGCCACACAACACTTAATTATAATGGATGTATGAACAGAAGTACAGTCTTACCTGAGTGTCATTGGAAGTACTGCAGTATCAGATGTGTCCTTTTGTCCACATCCTTCTCCTCCCCATCCTCATCACTGTTTTCAGTGTCCTCTACTGCCACAGGTGCATTGTCTTCCCCCTCCTCCTGCAGGTATGGCGCATGGCATCTGAGGGCCAAATTGTGCAGCATGCAGCAGCCCACCATTACCTGGCAGACCATCCCGGGAGCATAGATGAGGGGTCTCCAGAAATATGGAGGCTCCTGAGCCTGGCTTTCAGTAGCCCAAAAGTCCTTTCGATTAATCTTCTGGTCCAACCATGTGCTTCATTGTAACGATTCTCTGTCCCTGTCCTTGTATTCCTCACTGGTGTCAATAGCCAGGGTAGATTTGGTTAGCCAGGGTCACCTGGAAGTAGTGGGAGGCACACATTACTCATGTACAATAGCACAGAGTACAACTCCAGATGGCATACAGTGGCATACATTGTGTGAAACTTCAAGCTCACCTATGAGCCACACTCTCTCTCTCTGTAGTTGTACCATCATCTGTGGGACACTGATGTTCCTCAATACATAGGCATTCATGCACAAATCCTGACAACATGGCAGTAACATGGGAAATGTACTGATCAGCAAGGCACACCATCTGGACATTTATTGAATGGTAATTCTTCTTACTTCTGTACACCTGCTCATTTGTCCTGGGAGGGACCAAGGCAATCTGGGTCCCGTCAATGGCCCCAATCACATGTGGAATGTATCCCATTGTATAGAATGCAGCCTTCTCAGTGTGCAAATATTCACTGTGGGGGAATGATATATAGCTGCTCATGTGTTCCTGCAAGGCAGCCAAAATTCTACTCAGCACTTTAGAAAACATTGGCTGTGACATACCTGCAGCCAAGCCCACAGTTACCTGGAAAGAACCACTGGCCAGGAAGTGGAGCACTGTCAGCACCTGTACTGTAGGGGGTATTGCTGTAGAACTACGAATAGCAGGAATGAGATCTGACTCCAACTGTTGAAACGGTTCAGCAATTGTGGACCTGTCCAGACGATAGGTGAGTATAATAAGGCATTCCTCCAGTGTTACCAAGTCAGCCAGTTGTCTGTACATGGGTGTATGCCTCCTCCTCCTCCACAGTGGTTGGTATCTAAATAAACCAAACATCAGAAGTGTGTGACAACAGGAAGGATGGACACACAACAACGCAGTACACAGAGCAGTCTCATCCAATTCACGCAACCAATGATTGGAATTAGCACTGATGTCCTCTACATGCAAACAAACTTCATACTATACATACTATTCATTTGCCACTGTGTCTCACAGATTTCGTCGCAGCCGTGTGTCGTGATTTGCAGCATCCCATTTCACATGTTCTGTCAACTACCCATCTGTAAGCAGACCACTGGTATGAGATCCAATTTGAGTGCCAGAGTGTATAACCAAACCAAAGCATGTAGCAGATTGGAATTGCCTTGGTGTGTACCATTGGTACCTATGATGCGGAATAAATTGACCGCCATGGGTACCAGCATCAGGGAATGGCAACCGCCTGTCCTCCATGCAGGGAGAGGTGGAAGTGACCTCACTCTACTGGCTTTTGGGGTCATGGTGGAGGGTGGTCTGCACCCCCGTACAACTCCTCATTGGTGAATATGGAAGTCTATGGAGCACAGGGGCCAATGATGATCACCGCCAGCGGTGAAGGTGTTCACTGGTGCAGACTTGATTGCCATTTTCTGTATCCCACTTCACTTGATTCCCGACTCTCACCATATCAACACCTCCACTGCATGTGCTGCTGTGTCCTGTGTCTGGAACCTACAATGGCCCATGCTACAGGGGATAGGGCCCCAGCCTTCACATCTGAAGAACTTGAAAAGCTTGTGGATGTGGTCCTACCCATGTATGGACAGTTGTATGGGCCTCCAGAAAAACAGGTGAGCACCTTTTGGGTACTTTGGATGCGATATGGCTGTATGTAGATGTATGTGTGTGCAAGCAGTGTGTCATTTGGGGAGTTTATTTTTTGCTGAATGCAATGTGTACGCAGAGGTACAAGTTATGTGTAAGGTTAATGTGGGATCTATGCAGTTTGTAAGCCATTACTGTAACAGAATGTAGGATGAAGTTCAGGGTGGTCTTCTGTCTGTGTTCCCTATGCAGTTCAGCACCCATCAGAAGAAAGAGGCATTGCGTGCCATCGCCAAGGACGTGCGGACCCTGGGGGTACGTATCCAGCAGAGACCCCACTGCAGAAAGAGGTGGGAGGACCTGTGACACTGGGCCCGGGAGACCGCAGAGGCCCAGCTAGGGACGTCCTCCCAATGGCATACTGGCGGTGGCCAATCTGGAATTGGATGGGCACTTGAAGGCAGCACAGCAGCCACAAGGGGGTGAGTACACACTGTGTAGAATTTTTCCCCTGATGCCTGCCATGGTGCTTGGGTGTCAGTGTATGGTCCAATATGTCCATGTAGCTAATCTTGTACAGTCCTAGTTGGCAATGGTGAGTGGTATGTACATTCTGTATTGGCAATTAGCTAGTATTCCATCTTCATTTGGGACCTACATCCTGACTCACCGGTGTTGTTGTGATGCTCTGATGTCTACAGCCAAGGTGGTGTGACCTGGTAATTGCACGTTGTGCAGTTACTTTGTTTGAATTGTGTAGCTGTTCTATTGTCAACAGGCAGATATGGTTTAGTGAATCCCAGTAGGTGTCCAGATGGCAGTGTCTGAGTTCATTTCTGCTGTTGTTCCCAGGCAATGGTTTGGTATTGTGGTTGTTACTGCACAGTGTTACTTCCGATGAGTCATTGTGATGTGTATGCCATATGTGCTGTTATTGCTCTCACTGACCCTGTGCTCCCTTTCTTTCTCCCCCACCTTCTCTCTTTTTCTTCTCCTGTCCTTGTGTGCATTAGCATCATCTGGCAAAGGAGCAGGGGCACCGGTGAGTGGGGGAGCTGAAGCTCCCTGGTTCTAGCGGACCCCTTTGGGATGTCCACAGCTACATCATCTTCCTCCACACCCGTACCAGCACTGCCCTCCCAGTAGCCCCCTACCCAGTTGCCCGTGCCAGAAGATGGGACAACACCACTGCTCCTGGAGGGGCTCCATTCCCACGGCGATGTCCTGGGGAGTGCAAGGCCACAGTCTCTCAAGTGGGTGGTTTGCCCACTGCTTGCTCCTCGGGAGTGCAAGGCCACAGTCTCTCAAGTGGGTGGTTTGCCCACTACTTGGTCCTGGGGAGTGCAAGGCCACAGTCTCTCAAGTGGGTGGTTTGCCCAATGCTTGGTCCTGGGAAGTGCAAAGCCACAGTCTCTCTAGTGGGTGGTTTGCCCACTGCTTGGTCCTGGGGAGTGCAAGGCCAGAGTCTCTCAAGTGGGTGGTTTGCCCACTGCTTGCTCCTGGGGAGTGCAAGGCCACAGTCTCTCAAGTGGATGCCTTCTTCCACTGGATCTGGAGGGGGCTTGGTGCCCAGAGTGTTTCATCCTGCCAAGGATAGGATGAGTGGATGCATTTCTCCACTGGTTCTGGAGGGGGCTTTGTGCAGAGTGGGCTTCATCCTGCCAAGGATAGGGTGAATGGATGCATTTCTCCACTGGTTCTGGAGGGGGCTTGGTGCCCAGTGTGCTTCATCCTGACAAGGGGGGTGAGTGGATGCATTTCTCCACTGGTTCTGGAGGGGGCTTTGTGCCCAGTGTGCTTCATCCTGGCAAGTAGGGGGGTGAGTGGATGCATTTCTCTACAAGGTTCTGGAGGGGGCTTGGTGCCCAGTGTGCTTCATCCTGGCAAGGAGTGGGGTTAGTGGATGCATTTCTTCTCTGGTTCTGGAGGGGGCTTGGTGCCCAGTGTGCTTCATCCTGGAAAGAAGGGGGGTGAGTGGATGCATTTCTCCACTGGTTCTGGAGGGGGCTTTGTGAAAAGTGTGCTTCATCCTGCCAAGGATAGGGTGAGTGGATGCATTTCCCCTCTGGTTCTGGAGCGGGCTTGTTGCCCAGTGTGCTTCATCCTGGCAAGAAGTGGGGTGAGTGGATGCATTTCTCCAATGGTTCTGGAGGGGGCTTGGTGCCCAGTGTGCTTCATCCTGACAAGGGGGGTGAGTGGATGCATTTCTCCACTGGTTCTGGAGGGGGCTTTGTGCCCAGTGTGCTTCATCCTGGCAAGTAGGGGGGTGAGTGGATGCATTTCTCTACAAGGTTCTGGAGGGGCCTTGGTGCCCAGTGTGCTTCATCCTGGCAAGGAGTGGGGTGAGTGGATGTATTTCTTCACTGGTTCTGGAGGGGGCTTGGTGCCCAGTGTGCTTCATCCTGGAAAGGAGGGGGGTGAGTGGATGCATTTCTCCACTGGTTCTGGAGGGGGCTTTGTGCAAAGTGTGCTTCATCCTGCCAAGGATAGGGTGAGTGGATGCATTTCTCCACTGGTTCTGGAGTGGGCTTGGTGCCCAGTGTGCTTCATCCTGGCAAGGAGGGGGGTGAGTGGATGCATTTCTCCACTGGTTCTGGAGGGGGCTTGGTGCCCAGTGTGCTTCATCCTGGCAAGGATGGGCTGAGTGGATGGCTTCTTCCACTGGTTCTGGATGGGGCTCTGTGTGGGGGTGGTGACTGCCAGTGAGGGGTGTGTTGTGATGGGCGTGCTGGTGATGGAGGTAGTGGATGAGGATGTAGTGCATGCAAGTGTGAGTGGAGACGCTACTGGGAGGGAGGTGGACCACAAGGAGGAGGGGGACACAGTGGAGGAAGTGGATGTTGGTGTGTCTGCATGGGAATGGTGCTTGTGTGAGTGACTGTGAGATGAAGTGTGGTGATTGTGTTTGCCTGAGCCACTTTTGTGTGGTGATTTGGGTGAATGCTGGTCTGAAGGTGTGCTTGGGATAGGTTGAGGTTGAGGGGATTGGGGATGGATAGAGAAAGTTGGAGGAGGGAGGCTAGAGACATGGACAATGGCTACCATCAATGCTGGGGCCAGAGCCTGAAATGCTCTCTGTTGGGCCGCCACACCGGAGTGAATGCCCTCCAGGTACGCCTTTGTTTGTTGCAAATGCCTCTCAACACCCTGGATGGCATTCAGTATGGCTGACTGCCCAACAGTAAGGGATTTCAGGAGGTTAACAGCCTCCTCACTGAGGGCAGAAGGGCTGACTGGGGCAGAGCCTGAGGTGCCTGGGGCGAAGGAGATGCCCACCCTCCTGGGTGAGTGGGCTTGGGAAACACGCTGAGGGGCTGCTGGGAGGGCGGTGCTGGTAGGGGGAGTGGTGGCTGTACCTGTTGTTGGGGTGGGCACAGAGATGTCCGCCAGCACCAGGGAGCTTCCATCAGAGGAGGAGTTGCTGTCTGTGGTGTGTCCTCTTGTCCCCGTTGTGGTGCTCCCCTCACCCTCCATCCCACTGGTGCCCTCACTGTCGGTGGATTCGGCCTCCAGGCCCATGTGGGATGCAGCTCCCTCCATTGCCGGTGCCTCTGCTCCTCCGCCAGATGATGCTAATGCACACAAGGATATGGTACAAAACAAAAAGGTGGGGAGGGACAGAGGATACACTTGGTCAGTGTCAGCAACAACACTACCGTTGGCGTGCACAACTCACAGGGAGCAGCCCTATGCACTAGGCCATGCACTGCCATTTACTAAGATGGTCACCAGCCCAAGGCGTACAATGCTTAACGCCATTAGCTGCACACCTGAAACCCACATGACCCTGCCCAGTAGTAGATGAACATTAACACTATTGGGGGTGGAGTGCTTCACAGCCTGCCCAACAAGGGACCTATCCTGCCATGTTCGCCCTGGCCTAGGGGCACCCACAGCCCACATCCCCCACCCAGGTAAACCTGAAAACGCACACAGTCATGAATCTGAATCTGTACTCACCTCCTTGTGGCTGCTGTGATGCCTTCAAGCACCTGTCCAACTCCAGATAGGCCACCGCCAGGATGTGGAACATCATGGGGGTCAGGGTACGACGGGCACCCCTTCCTAGTTGGGAGGCCAGCCCCAGCTGGGCATCCGCCGTCTTCCTTTCCCAGCTGCGTAGGCCCTCCCACCGTTTGCGGCAGTGGGTGCTCCGCCTGTAAAAGACCCCCCAGAATCCGCACCTCCTTGGCGATGGCATGCCAAATACCCTTTTTCTGATGGGCGCTTACCTGCATGAAAAGACAGTAGAAAACGGCATTAGTTAACCGTCCACCCCATCACACTGATGGACCACCAGATCCCTCCCATCCCCTGACGCACATACATTGACCACCGTACATGCATCACCCTGGTCAGGACCCCCAGCCTCCCATACATGTGGCTTACACACACAGCAATCCATACATTCATGGCCCACGCATCTTGCTCACAGTGTACTCACCTGTTTGTCTGGAGGACCATAGAGTAACGTGTACTGGGGTAGGACCCCATCCACCAGTTTCTCCAACTCCTCTGCTGTGAAGGTAGGGGCCCTTTCCCCAGACACATGAGCCATTGTTGCTTCTAGACACAGGTCACAGCAGCATTTTTAGTGTAGGTCCTCTCCTGTTGAAGGTCAGCCAGCAAGTGAGTGATGAGATTGAAAATGGCGGTCACATCCGCGGCGGTGCGTACCGTCACCGCCGGCGTACATCACCATTGGCTCCTGGAACCCCTAGGGCCCAATGATAACCAATGCGAAGTTGCGCGGCGGTCGTCGACCGCCTACTGCAACAGCGCACAATGCCAGCGGAGTTACCTCATTTCCACTTGTCCATCCTCACAGGTGAGGCAGCCGCCATTTCAGAAGGGCACAGGCCATGGCACCTAACTACGTCACAGCAGACATTGGCGCAGCAACTGACTCTCAGATTTACATACAGGTTCTGTAAAGTAAAAGGTGTATCTTGATGTGTGATTAAGACATTCTGCTCACCGTTTTCCTCCACAGGCTTCTTCTGCTGAGGATGAATATGAGATGGCGACATCCTCCGGTGTACAGACCCCTGGTGGACCTTGCGACTATGGAGGACAGACACATTATCCTATTCAATGGGCTGGGGTGATTGTGGAGGAATGTCCATTTAGAGTCCAGTCTCTTTGTATCATAGGAGCGTTGTCCAATGGGGCATAGGAAGGGGAGTAATGGCAGTTCAAGGTGGACAGGGTGACAGTGTGGGACAGGAGGGTGACAATCAGGAGAGTCTTATTTCCTGGCGGGGTTCTTGGGAATGTTCCCTGGATTCTGCCTGGATCGCAGGGATCGTTTGAGGGGTGGTCCTCCTTCTGCAGGAGGTGGGGTGCTGGTGGCCTGTTGGTCCTGAGGCGGGGCCTCCTGTCCACTAGCACCTGCGGAGGTGGAGGGCAGTTCTTTGGTGTGGCTAGTGTCAGGGGCCCAGTGGTGTGCCACTGCCTCCCTCATGGTCTTGCCCATTTCTGCCAGCACCCCTGCAATGGTGACCAGGATGGTGTAGATGTTTTTGAGGTCCTCCCTGATCCCCTGGTACTATCCCTCCTGCAGCTGCTGGGTCTCCTGCAACTTGTACAATATCTGGCCCATGGTCTCCTGGGAATGGTGGTATGCTCCCAGGATGTTGGAGAGTGCCTCCTGGAGAGTGGGTTCCCTGGGCCTGTCCTCCCCCTGTCCCACAGCAGTCCTCCCAGCTTCCCTGTTGTCCTGTGCCTCTGTCCCCTGAACCGTGTGCCCACTGCCACTGACCCCAGTTCGCTGATCGTCCTGTGTTTGTGGGGTTCCCTGGGGTCCCTGTAGTGGTGGACACACTGCTGATTGACGTGTCCTGGGGACAGTGGCATGGGCCCTCTGGGTGGGTGCTGTGCTGGTGTTTCCTGAGGGGGAAGGCTCTGTGGTGGGTTAGGACTGTGGCAGGGTAACCGACTGTCCAGAGGTCCCTGATGGGCCAGGTAGGTCATCCTGATCCAGGCATGCAGAGCTGCTGTCATCACTGTGGGCCTCCTCTGGGGGGACTGGATGTTGGTGGCAACTCCTCTCCGGTGACTTTGAGTAGGGGTCCTGTGGGGATGAAAATGCAGAGTTATTGTATCTGTGTGTGCCATCTTGTGCATGGGTATGTTTCCCTTTATGGTTGTTATCAGCAAGGCAGCTTTGGCTTGTGTGAGTTGTGCTTGGTTTGAGTGTCACTAGTGTGCATGCTGTGGTGATGGGTGTCCATGCAGGTCTGTGATGGGGGTCCATGGATTGGTGTTACATGCAGGGCTTGGTTTTGGGATGGATGAGTTGTGATGGTGGGGTATAAGTAAGATTGTGGAATGATGGGGGTGAGGGTAAGGGTAGGAGTTTGTGATGGCATGCAGGTAGGGTGGGGGATATAGTAGTAAAGATTTGACTTACCAGAGTCAAGTCCTCCTACTCCTGCGAGGCCCTCAGGATGCATTATTGCCAAGACTTGCTCCTCTCATGTTGTTAGTTGTGGGGAGGAGATGGTGGTCCACCGCCAGTCCTCTGTATGGCTACCTGATGTTTTGCAACCACGGAACACGCATTCCCTAGTAGGTTGTTCGACCTCTTCCTGATGTCATCCCTTGTTCTTGGGTGCTGTCCCATGGCGTTGACCCTGTCCAAGATCCTCCACCATAGCTCCATCTTCCTAGCAATGGACGTCTGCTGCACCTGTGATCCGAATAGCTGTGGCTCTACCCGGATGATTTCCTCCACCATGACCCTTAGCTCCTGCTCTGAAAACCTGGGGTGTATTTGGGGTGCAATGGATGTGGTGTGAGTGATATGTGTGAGGATGTGTGGGGTGATGTGTGGGGTGATGTGTTGTGGTGTGTGGTGTGAGGTACGTGTATGGTGTGTGGGTGAAAGTGTTATGTGGCTCAGATTGAGTGGGTGCTCCTGGCTTGTGTCTCTCTGTGTCAGCAATCTTTTTTTTCATTGAAAGGATTGTGGGTAATATGTGTGTGTGTTTTGTAGTGGTGTGAGTGTGTGGGTGTGGTGTGTGTATGTGTGTCAGGTGTGTGTAGTTTGAATTGTCCAATGTGGTGTAATTTTGTACGTGTGTGTGTTTTGAGCACAGCAGTGTGTACCGCCGTGATTCGTGGGTCCTGATACTGTGGGCGTATTCCTGTTGGCGTAACAGTGTAGGTTTTGGTACCGCCAATTTATCACTGACCTTTGGTCTGGCGGACTTGTGGGAGTGTCTGCTTGGTGGCGGATTTCTCAGTGTGGGTCATAGTACCCGTAGCGGAATACCGCCGCGGTCACGGTATGTTGGGGACCATCACCACGGCGGTAGGCTGCATTTACCGCCAGGGTTGTAATGAGGACCTATGTTTACTTAGAAACATGATGGTTTAACCAAGAACAGAGATATCATTTAACCCTAATCCATGGGGATGCTGACAGATAACGCAGGAGGCACCTTGGGGATTCCTGACACCCACAATCACCTCTAAAGCAGACATGCAGACTAGCACCCCATTCACCACATGCACAGTCACCACCACCACCATCACAACCACATGCAGCACACCCACCTCACTTGCAGACACCACCACAAAATACATGCACACAACCTGTTTGTCCTCTCCTACCCTGTCTGCCCCCTCCCAAAACACATAAACGCTCCCACTCAGACACTCAACAGCAATACACCTCACACATGCACACTGTACATGCTTCTGCAACCCAGTCCAGCACATCTATCCCCATACAACCACTCCCTCTACCTCCACTCCCAAACCTCCTCCCACACTCCACCCGTTTCCTTGCCCGCCTTGACATCCTACCTCCTCCTGACCTACCCTGTGTTGTCCATAAAAGGAAGGTCCCGCTACCCCAGCCCTGTTCATCCAGCTCCCAGTCCTCCCATGGTCCCCCTATCATTTCCAATGTCCTACCCCCTCCACGAAGGCTTCCACTCCGGGACACAAGGCAGCCAGTCCCATCACCCACTACAGACCCACTTCTCTGCCCCGTAAACAGAGGAGCAACAGCCCACCTCCTCCCAAACCCAAGTCCAAGGACCCCCTTCCAAGAAACTCCCCCACCACCCAAGAAACTCCCCCACCACTACCCGCACCCCTTTCTCCTGAGGTGCCTGCCTCCAACATTGATGTCCCTGCCCAGTGGAGTCACTTTGGCTGTCAGGAGTCAAGTTGGGCATCTTATGTTTCATTGTGTAGTGTCATGGACACTTTTGGACTGGCCAATGGCCCTTTGTGTATCTAGTTCAATGATTTTATTCCCACTGGAATACAGTGGTTGGACCAAAGGTATTGTCCTGGCTTTCTTTTACTTCTGGCTTCTATTGTTGTACTTTTCTGCAGATTGTTCTCCATGTGTGGTATGTGTGTATGGTGTGTGTTGTTCGTGTGGATATGTCACTCTCCCCTTCCTCCCTTGTGTGCTAGGCGGCTCCACTCACTGTTGTTGTCTTCATCGGCGTGGTGCTCCTGGACTTCCATTGCGTGGTAGAGCATCGGCAGGGCTTCCATTTTGGGTTCCATGGCAGCCACGGACTCCTCTGTGTCCCTGGAGGTGAGTGTCTGGACTGCGGTTCAAGCAGTCCAACCAATGGTTGTATGTGGGAAGGATCACCACCGTGGTCATATTATAGCGGTCTTTACCACCAGCATGGCGGCAGTACTACTGCCATCGCCAGTGTGGCAGTCAGCTGACCGCCAAGGTCATAAGGAGGGCCTAAATCTTTGATTATGGCTGAGTTGGTGTTTTCTAACCGCTAAGCAAACCACTGTTTGTGCAGGTGGCGGAATTCTGAGTTGTGTGGTATTTACCGGGAATGCAAAAAACTCACTCTTTGTTACATTTTAGCAGGTCAAACTTTCTTCAATTTAACGGGAGAAAACAATATGATATTTACTGTAACATGCAGATTAACGTACAGTTTCCCAAAAACTCAGGATAGGTGCTAATTATTGGACTTGATAAATTCAGAATGAAGAGTCAGAATTTATTGGGAGTGATAAATAGTACCTCCTCCCCTGATACATTCATAGTTAGCACCTAACACAGAGAAATATAAGATCAAATGAGTTCAATTTACACACTTCATTAAAACAGATACTATGCACTCGCGCACACAGACACATGTTTTTCTTAACCTCTCTTTCTCATAGAACCCGTTCCCCCATAAGCTGGGATATGGTGGCCATTTCTTTATAAAAAACAGTTTGTTTATAAATCATAACCATACGCACGTTTTTTTAAATGTGCTAATTTTTGGAGAGTCATCAAAATCCCCCGAAGTACACCCGAAAAACAGCTTTCTAAGAGTATTTATAGGGTCTTATCAAGAATCTGTGTGCTGACGCATAATAAAGCAAGGTACCTCTTTTTAGACATTGTATTATTTGAAGCGCATTCACTTATTTAGAAAAATCTTCAGGTTAGGACATAACCTTCAGACAGAGTAGCTCAGGAATGTGGATGCTATGGTCGCCTATTCCTATAATGAAGCTTCTGCAGTAGCTAAAATCCAAACATTATGCATGACAAATGCATTTCACATTCAGCTCCCGGTAATAAAGCCATTTGACTATGCTCTTCTTCTATATTCTCTAAATATTTGGTATAAATGAGCTAAATCATCACTGACACAAACCTAATTAAATCCTCCTGAATCATGAGCTCCTAAAATTATGTTTCTTGAACAGTACATTTCATTATTGGTATAGTTGATTAACCCATTAGCTGCTGGACCTTCGCCTTCCCCCAGCGCTGAGCCCTTTTTTGGCTATTTGGGGCAGTTCACGCTTAGGCCTCCATAACTTTTTGTCCACATATTCTATCAACACCAAATTTGCATCCTTTTTTTCCAAAAGTCTGGGGACTGTAAAGGTACCCAGTGTTTGTGGGTTCCCTTAGAGGAGACCAAGAAATTAGCCAAAATAAAGCTAACTTTTGTTGTTTTAAAAAAAAATCTGAAGATGTTCTGCAGAACTACGCATCTGTTTTTTTCCCTGTAAATGGCATCAACAAAGGTGCTAAAACCACCATCTTCCTAGCTTTCAGGAACAGGCAGACTTGAATCAGAAAAACAATTTTTTCAACACAGTTTTGGTATTTTACTGGGACATACCCCATTTTTACTATTTTTTGTGCTTTCAGCCTGCTTCTAGTTAGTGACAGAAATGGGTGTGAAACCAATGGTAGATCCCAGACAGATAAACATTTCGGAAAAGTAGACAAAATTGCCAATTCAGCAAGGGATCATTTGTGTAGATCCTTCAAGGTTTTCCTGCAGAAAATATAGCTGAAACAAAAAATATTGAAATTCAGTTGAAAAAATCAGCCATTTCTCTCTTTGTTTTCTTCTGTAACTTTTTCCAGCTATGGTAGATTTTTAAAAGCAATATACCATTATGTCTTCTGGACTCTTTTGTTTGCAGGGATATATAGGGCTTGTAGATTCATCGAGAACCCTAGGTATCCAGAGCCAATACACTTTGCAAGGAGTTTTCATTGTATACCTGGTGTACAGCAATTCATTTGGTAAAATATAGAGAGTGAAAAATAGGTATAATAGAAACCTTTGTATTTCTAAAATGGGCACAAGATAAGGTGTTGAGAAGCAGTGGTTATTTGCACATCTCTGAATTCGGAGGTCCTCATACTAGCATGTGAATTACAGGACATTTCTCAAATAGACTTCTTTCTTACACACTGTCTTACATTTGAAAGGAAAAAATGTAGAGAAACACAATGGGCAATAACACTTGTTCTATTCTGTGTTCCCCACAAATCTCTGTATAAAATGGGACCTCACTTGTGTGGAAAGCCTAGTGCCCACGACAGGAAACACCCCAAACCCAACATGAAAGCATCACATTTTTACATTGAAATATGACTTTTTTTTGGAAAGTGCCTAGCTGTGGAATTTGGCCTTTAGCTCAGTTGGCACCTGGGGAAACCTAGCAAATCTGTGCATTTTTTAAAACTAGGCACCTAGAGGAATGAAGGATTGGCTGACTTGTGGGGCTGTCACCAGATTCTGTTACCCAGAATCCTTTGCAAACCTCAAAATTGGACAAAAAAACACTTTTTACTCATATTTTGGTGATGGAAAGAGCTGAAAGCTGAGGGGAGCCACAAACTTCCTTCCACCAACCATTCCTCCAAGTCTCCCGATAAAAATGGTACCTCACTTGTGTGGGTAGGCCTAGTGCCCATGACAGAAAACAACCCTAAACACAACATGGATACATCACATTTTTACATTGAAAACTGATGGGTTTTTTGCAAAGTGCCTAGTTGTGGATTTTGGGCTGCAGCTCAGAATCACAGCTGCAGCTCACTTATGAAAACCTAACAAACACCCACATTTTTCAAAACTAGACACCCAGGGGAACCCAGGATGGCGTGACTTATGTGGCTCTCACCAGGTTCAATTCCCCAAAATCTTTTGCAAACCTCAACATTTTGCAAAAAAAAACACTTTTCCTCAAATTCTGGTGATAGAAAAGCTCTGGAATCTGAGGGGAGCTACAAACTTCCTTCCACCCAGCATTCCCCCAAGTCTCTGGATAAAAATGGTACCTCACTTGTGTGGGTAGGCCTAGTTCCCACGACAGGAAATGCCCTAAAATACAGCATGAACACATCACATTTTTAAAAACTAGACACCTAGGGGGACTTAGGATGGGTGACTTGTGGGGCTATCACCAGCTTCTATTACCCAGAGTCCTTTTCAAACCTCAATATTTGGTAAAAAAAAAACTTTTTCCTCACATTTCGGTGATGGAAAGTTCAGGAATCCGAGGGGAGCCACAAACTTCCTTCCGCAACAGGAATGGATCCCTCAAGGGTCAATGGTTGTCCTTGCATGAGGGCTACTGTTAACCCTGGAGTGATCCATTCCTGATGCAGGCACTAGGCACCAGTCACAGAGGTTGTTTTATCAGGACAAGTGGGGAAACACTGAGTGGTAGGAATTTCGTGGATCCCTGCTCATTCCTGTAGTCTCCGTGATGAAAAAGCAAGGAAAAATAGTCATTTTAATCAACGTTTCACCTTTGCAGGGCATTCTGGGTAAGAAAACTTTGTGGAATCCAAACACGTCACACTTCTGTGGACGGCCCTGGGTGTCTAGTTTTCAGAAATGTCTGTGTTTGGTAGGTTTCCCTATATGGCCACCAAGTCCAGGACCAAATACTCAGGTGACTGTCTTATAAAACCAGGCTGTTTTGTGGTAT
This sequence comes from Pleurodeles waltl, assembly GCF_031143425.1. Lineage (NCBI taxonomy): Eukaryota > Metazoa > Chordata > Amphibia > Caudata > Salamandridae > Pleurodeles > Pleurodeles waltl. The sequence continues at coordinate 1,102,164,472 of NC_090440.1, read as the reverse complement.
GTAATTTTGATGTTTCCATAATCCGTTAGGGGCATTTCTCTGTCACAATCACTTGCCCACTCACACAAGTGAGGCAATGTTTTTCTCTAGAGGTTTAGTGGAAAGCTGGGTGGTAAAAAATGTGTGGCTGCCTGCAGATTCTAGGAAATCCCCTCATTGTAATTGAAGGCAAAAGTGTTTTTTAGGCAAAGTTTGTGACTTTAAGTGGATTCTGTGAGAAGGAAAACTGGTGAGAGCCATGCAAGCCATGCACCCTTGGATTCCCCTGGTACTAGTATGTTAAAGTTAATATACCACTCACACTAATTGGTTTAAGCACCTCCAGAAATTATGGTTTCAAAGCCTGATTACTTATCAAAGTATCTGAATATTGCAACCAATCTTTCTGAAAGTCACGTCAAGGCAAGAACCACTTTATGGTCCATTCATTTGCCATTCAGGCCCAACAAACAACCCTTTCATACCGCCAGCTACGGGCCCAATCCAAACAATCACTGCACTCACATTAACTTACCGCTGCCAGACAAGGGCCCAACACATTCATACGCCACATGACAGAATACGTTTGTCTACATTTTACCACCTGTCAAATAACCACCTCCTTCTTCCTGAACATTACCGAAGGCATGCATAACAAACTTTTACTAATGATTCCCATGACAGCCACCTGAGGCTCAGGAAGACATGTTTTTCATGCGCCTTTAGCACACTCAGGGGGTCATTACAACCTCGGCGGTCTGCCTTGCAGAGTTACTGTCCGCTGGCCCAGCCCAACGGAAAAGTCACATCAACATTGCCGCCGGCTCATAATAGAGCCGGCGGCAATGCTGATGTGCAGCGGGTGCAGTAGCACCCCTCGCGCATTTCACTGCCTGAAATTTGGGCAGTGAAATGAGCGACGGGGCTCTGTCTGGGGGCCCCTGCACGGCCCATGCCAAGTGCATGGGCCGTGCAGGGGCCCCCAGGGGCCCCCTGAGTCCCCTTACCGCCAGCCTCTTCCTGGATACCGCCAGCCCCGGCGGTGCGACCGCGGCGCTACCGCCGCGGTCCAAATTCGCCAGGAGGCACCGCCAGCCTGTTGGCGGTGCTCCTGTCGTTTTGGCCCTGGCGGTCAAAGACCGCCAGGGTCATAATGACCACCTCAATGTGCTAAATCCAATTCCTTCCAGTATGTGGATGCAAGTTGGGGGTGTCCGAGTATGCGGTGCAAGGCCTATTCCTTGAACTGAGCAAGCAGATCTACCTTTGAAACTAAGGCAGACATTCTGGGGAATTCCTGCGATGTTCCCTAATGAGAAGGTCATAGGCTATAAAAAAGGGTAGTGTTTGGCACACAGAATAGTCTGTGAGAATGTAGCATTTGTCCCAGCCAACATTAGGTACAGTGCTGTGACTGTAATGAATTTATCATAGAGCAAATTGAACATCTGCTAAGTTCTGATGGAGAATGTACATGAAAAGCAGGTCAAACACTGACCCATACGTGTCATTGTCCTTCAGTGCTAGGATGACACCAATGGGTTTGAATCCATAGGTGTAGATGACCCATTCATGTCTCTGTCCTAATCAGAGTCCTGACTAATCCTGTATAATTGCTTAGTGAACCTATACTAATGCCTTCCGCCATTGCTACTTGAAGCTCAAGAAAACATGTCTTTTATGTGCCAACAGCGCCCTTACTATGCTAAATCCAACTCCTTCCAGTTTGTGGGTGCAAGTTTGGGGTGTCTGAGTATGCTTTGGGAGGCCTATTCCTCGAACTGAGCGACCATATCTACCATTGAAACTAAGCCAGACATCCTGGTGAAGAAATCCTAAGGTCTCTAAAGTGAAAAGTCAAACAAATATCCTGTGGGACTCATTCACCAACACTTCTACTTTTGCTTTGAAAGTGAAGCTACAAATTGAGTTTGCACACTTTCAAACAAGTAGAAATGTTGGTGAATATGTCAGACGGGACATTTGTTTGACTTATTACACTTACTCTCGTTCTTGTTGGCAATCATGATGGACCATGTGTAGCATACATAAGTTCCCTAACAAGCGCTTCAAAATTCAGTCATCCCTTTAACATTTTGCCACACAGGGCACTCCGTGACAATGTGGAATATGTTCTGTCCACTAGTGTGTGCAGTATGGGGACTATAGTGCATGTTTATTGAACACCTACCACTTTCTGACGGTGGACATAGGTGCCAAGCGGGCCATAAGGAAGTTCATGATTTCCTGAAGTAGATGAAGTAAAATTTTGTGGCTGCTTTCCTAAAGAAGCAGTTGCCCATGGACATTCGGTATCCATGCACAGCCACTGAAAGGATTACCCAACGGCAGCTCCACCTCAGTCAATTTCCCAGAACTTTGCTTTCGTATGATACAATGTATAGCAAGTAGGGACACAGAGGCCTGTTTGAGATGGGCACTGGGAACAGTAATACCAACTCTCATGCTGCTTTCCATGCTTCAAGCACACTTTACAGTGACAAAATGGACAATCTTTTTTGGGTGTTTTAGGAATGCGATTAGCAAAGTGTTGCTCCTGCAGCCTTGCCACATCCTGCAGAACATATGAGGTGGAAGCTGCTGCTTCTGTAACAGCAGTGAGGCTTTCAACTGTAGACAACTGGAAGTCAAGGAAAGTCATGAGTCTTTCTGTGGTTGTCTGACAATAAATAACATTTGCATTGTTTGTTGCCATCTGCGAGTTTTACGACATGCATTGTATGGTTGAAGAACCTGGTCGTTTATGTCCACTCCACCCATGTACTTACTGTATTCAAGTATACAGATGGGCTTGTAGACTTTGGCCTTCTGAACCCAAACCATGATGGGTGAAGTGCTCTCCTCATGAATTTTAATGAGCAGGTATGCATCACGCCTATCCAAGAACTTGACTGCGAGCAGTTCGTTGGAACGCAACACAGTATTCTGGGATTTCTGGAGCTTCTTGCAAACGAGTTCCTGCGGGAATCCTTTGCGCTTACAACAAACTGTCCCACAGGCCACAGTGCCAGCTCTGTAGAGCTCACTGAACACCTCTACTCCTGTATAGAAATTGTCCACATAAAGGTTATAACCTTTGTGAATAAGTGGCTGGACAAATTTCCGTATAATCGTACCTGTGATCCCTAAAGTGGGAGGGCAACCTTGCAGGGTTTATGGTTGAGTCTTTTCCTGTATACACTCTCAAGCTGTACACATAGCCAAAATAGCTCTCACACAGCATGTACAACTTTATGCCATACCCAGCTCTTTTGCTCACAATGTATTGTATGAACAGCAGCCGTACTTTGTACAGGATCAAATACTCATTGACTTCTATATTCTTTCCAGGAGTATAGAGCTCTGGAAACCTGGCAGGCAAATGTTTCACGACAGGCCAAATTTTGAACAACCTGTCATGGTCTGGATGGTCCAGGGGCAATGCAACAGACTTGTCATTGTAATGCAGCATGTGCTGCAGAAGCAAAAAAAGATCTCTGTTCATTTATGGTGCGAAGATGGGGGTTACCCAAACTGTGTGAGTCATCCAGGACTGCAAAGTGGGTTTCTGCACGAATCCCATTTTGAGGTTAGGCCCAAAAATCTCTTCAACTCCGCCAGCGAAGTAGGAGTCCACTGGCGTACCCTGGAACGGGACCCTTGAGTGCCTCCATGCTCCCTCGGAAATTGATCCGCACACAAATTTGTTTTCTGCACAGTTTTCTGAAGGAAGTCAACATCCAAAAATAGATGGACGTAGTCAACTGGGAAAAAGTTGTCCGTTACAACTTTACATCCAGCGTCACCAGTAAAAGGTGGCATTTGGGGCTGAACTAAATCGTGGGCGGCCAAGAGAGCATTCTCTCTGTGCTTGCCGCTGCACGCACATGCTCTTTGGGTTGGGTTAACCCGCTGTTGTCCGGCTGCACAGACTGTGCTTGTGAAGAGACAGCACAACTGTCTTCATCGTTTCCCTCAGAAACACTGAAAGAGGTGTTGTCGGATGGGACTCCGCTGACTGAATAATCACTCCCAGATTCTGCCCCTTGTCCTTTCCCTCTGATGCTGTCTTAGTCTCTGATCCTGCCCCAAAGATGTCCTCCATAACCTGAATTAGGGCTTGAGCATCGGTCATCCAACAAGACGCAATCTCTGCTACTGGCTAAACCGTCCCTCTAAAGTACTAGCCTAGGTAGACGGCAGATAGAGTCACACAATTGCTCGTGAGTGTGTGTAATGTGTCCAACAGTAAATGTCATCACCTTACCTTTGCTTCTTCTATGATTCAGCAGATTTTCTGAAAACATTGAAAAACAAAAAAGACTCACTGTTACTCCACTTTACCACATACCTGTGCCGCCGGCCTGGCTGGAACCGCCAGAATACCGCTGCGCGGTCAAAAGACCGCCGCGGGTATTCTGGGTTTCCCGCTGGGCTGGCGGGCGATCGCCAGAAAGCCGCCCGCCAGCCCAGCGGGAAACACCCTTCCATGAGGATGCCGGCTCCGAATGGAGCCGGCGGAGTGGAAGGGGTGCGACGGGTGCAGTTGCACCTGTCGCGATTTTCAGTGTCTGCATGGCAGACACTGAAAATCTTTGTGGGGCCCTGTTACGGGGGCCCCTGCAGTGCCCATGCCATTGGCATGGGCACTGCAGGGGCCCCCAGGGGCCCCACGACACCCCATACCGCCATTCTGTTCCTGGCGGCCAAAACCGCCAGGAACAGGATGGCGGTATGGGGGTCGGAATCCCCATGGCGGCGCAGCAAGCTGTGCCGCCATGGAGGATTCCCCAGGGCAGCGGGAAACCGGCGGTACACCGCCGGTTTTCCGTTTCTGACCGCGGCTGTACCGCCGCGGTCAGAATGCCCATGGGAGCACCGCCAGCCTGTTGGCGGTGCTCCCGCGGTCGTTGGCCCTGGCGGATTTTACCGCCAGGGTCAGAATGACCCCCTAAGTGTAATGCATCAGGAAAACTAAATTGTGGAAAAGATACACACAATATTATGAGAATCTATTCAACAAGTCCCTGAACCTTTGCTTCAGAATAAACTAACTGGGCTTCTAGATCACTGACGGGATTCAGAAATATAAGCAAAATGACTCAAAAATATCTGATAGATGATTACGTCTTTCAAATAGTAGAGATACCTAGCAATAACACTTCCGATTGTGAATGAAGCACAACAGCCAGTTGTTGGTAGATGTGAGAGCACTGATATGGATGGAAGCTTTCAGAAAGTTCTATAGCATTCTTAGCTTCTCAAAGCAGAACGGGAAACAGTCCAAGTAGAATGCTGCCTTTAGTGAGTCAGATGTGCACTCGTTCCTTTCTCCACTAAACGATGTCAGGGGAGTTTTTGTGGGAACTGTGTAATCTGCAATGCAAAGAGCTTTACTAAACCAGAAACTGCATAGAATGTTACTTGACACTAACATGCATATTTATGAGTAGTTTGTACCATGCTTGCCCCTCGCAAACCACAAAGTCATATTTTTGAAGCCACGTAAGGCCACTTTGTGAGGATTTGAATGGCTTAAAAAATATGGAGTAAGGCAAGGCAGCGCAAATCACTGCTTTGCCTCACTCTGTGCAAAGGAAGTAATCCATGGGTGTTGCCTGGGTGCTTCCACACAACTTCCATAGTTATTGATGCACTTCCAGATTTACCAAACCTGGTAAATCTGGGACTGCACCAAAAAGATATGCCCCCCCCAGGAGATGCCTAATGAGGAGAAATATGGATATATAATATGAATATATGGACCTAGGTGTGCTGGAAATTGCATATCATGTATGTTCTCACCGGGATATTTTCGATTGAAACCTCCACCACATAGAGTTCTAAGTCAGATATCTCAAAAGCCTGCCCTATTTCTATATCATTGTGTGTTCTATGGCCCCTTGATGATTGGAACTTCATTATCCTACCCTTCTGGCCCGCAATGCAGAGGCAAGCAGTAACCCAGCCTTGCTGCCCCTGTGTAGTACTTTTGATTAGTATGTGCAAGGGCGTTCTCCACCTTATCTATATCTACTGCCTTGATCTGTTTCCTGGCCAAGGTCAGTTGCCTCTTCCCTTGATGAGTGCCTGATTGTTTATGAGCCTCTTCTAATGCCTTCGCTCATTCCTGTAAGTCAGCCATTTGTCCTTCCTAATCTTCATTAATCTTGTGGAGATAGCTATTAAGGTCACTCTGATTACAGCTTCCCTTAGAGTGGAGTCATATGCTAACAACTTGTTGTTGAGTCACCATGACCGACTGGATGTGTTAGATCCTGATATATGAAAAGGGTTTAAGATAAGAGAGTGGTCCGAGAGCACTGTAACTCCCACTTCCATCTGAATAGTGGCTGCCAAGAGGAATGGGGTTGTTTGAAAATGAGCAATTCATTTGTAAGAGGTGTGATGTGGAGAAGAAGGTGTGGCCCTAGGGGAGGGGTTTTGAGATCCCCAAGCATCCATCAGGCCTATGTCCTGGTCTCTGCCTGCTATTTTGTCAGCATAGGGAGAGAAGGCAACATGACAGAGAGCATTACGGATAAACTGCTCTTGACGATCATTACGTGCATGAAGGGTGGCAAGTGTGAGGGTACATGAATTAACAGAAATTTGAAAGGAGATTCTGTCATCTCCACCTGGGGCTGGAGGACTCAGCCTTGGAAATTAGTGGTCAGCAGCATTGACACTCCCTCATTCTTACTGGGACCTAATCCTTTCCCAATCATTTCTGAGGCAGTGTCTCTCCTGATGGAAACAAATGTCTCAATGTGAGTCTCGGAGCATGGAAAGAGATCAAATTGTACTGCTGGGTGTTTGAGACCTTTGAAATTCAAGCATAATATCTTAACCATGGGAATGGGCTTCTGAATGCAGTCCTACTGAGAAGGAAAAGAGGCCAATTGAGCACCCACTGTGGGATTCATCACTACCTATCCCTGAGTTGTATGGTTCAATGGGGAGTCTAGCCCTAGGTGGGTGGTGGAAATGAACTACGGAAGGAAATGAGAACTCACCACTCCTTCCGTGGGAGTCATAAGGACTAGAGACCAATTTAAGAAAAGTGGCGCTGCACCCAAAGCAGCACAACTTTTCTTGCACCCCTCTAACGCCACCATGTGTGTGCCATATTTGAGATACGGTGCACCATGGTGTAGTGGATCCTATTTAGTTTTAATGAGAATCAGGAGTTTAGCTTAGTCTTCTGGCTTGCAGGCCTGTGACTCCATCACCTAGTTACTTTGAATCTACTTAGCCTTCTCTGTTTTAGCACATTCATTTATTTTATTTTTTCCAAGATTGCTGCTATGTTTATAGTTAGGAAGATGTTTTGATTTCACATTATCAGTGCCACTCTGTGAAGGTGGCACTTTCAGCATCAAAGATAAATAAGATACATAGGTATTCACATCATGTACTTTCCCACTTACATGTGACAGTAACATAATGTACCTTTCAGGGAATTGTTTATATAATTGCCGCCCCAAGCATGCCTTCTTCTCTATTGTTTGGGAACATACCTGTGTCAGGGGTCCTATAAGATCTGTATAAATACATCTCATGCAGACAGGCTTCTCAGAGGGATTCCTACCAGATGCCACCAATGCTTTCTCTGTTACACGTCGCCTTGATGCAGACCCAGCCTTCGTGTCCCCAAGGTAACGAGGGTTGGGGGGCTCTTCTCATGGACATGGTACTGGCAGATTAAGTTTAACACACCTAGCTCTCTTTAAGTTAGAGAATAGGTTCATCATATTGGGGTATTAGGGTTTATTTCGCACCTATTTTACATCTCATGTTATTGCAAGATGGTGGGGTCTTTGTGTTTATGACTCTTGTTTTTACAATTCTGTTTCTTGCATTGTTCATTATCCAAAGCATTGTAGGCCATGCAATTCACAGTAGATTGAAGTCTTGTTAATAAAACCTATTGAAAACTTCACTGCATTTCCTTCATTGCCTGTGTGTGACTGAGATTTATTGCTCATGTGAGCAAAGGGTAATCTCTGTTTAACTACGACTTCCCTGAGATGTCGCACTCTTGAGTCCATGCATAAAGGCTGCCACAAATTACCTTTTACTATGTGGGATTTGGTGAGATACTGCTTGTGAGATGGGAAGGTCAGGCCGACAGTTGTGACTTGTTGTAGGATTAACCTAGTTGCCTACAAACAAAAGTGCTGTCATCTCTAAACCAGCAGTCTTTTCTAGACCAAGAGTCCAACTACAACACGGTGCCACCATCGATGGTGTTTAGGGACTAATTTACGGATGTCCTGAGTATCACTGTCTCACACATAACAGGTACCCTAAGTAACATTGTACAGAGACAGTCATGGTCTTTGAGATGATCCACCTCAGCTGAACAGGGAGCACCTAACTAGGCTGTAGGTTGTTCCAGCTTGAACTTTTAAAAGGACTTTCTTCACATTTGGGCCCTGATTTATACTTTTTGATGCAAACCTGCTCTAGCGTAGGTTTGTGTCAAAAGTTATACCGCCGGCTTGCACCATTCCTGGACGTCAGCCAGGAATCATATTTAAGCTATGACACTAGCTGGCGGTAAAGCCATGTTGGCGTCAAAATTATTGATGTTAACCGGGTGGGGAAGCATAGGGGAAACTGGAGGTTGTGCGTGAAAGAATGGCACTAGTCAGGTTAGAGTAAAAAAAATGACTCTAACCTGATTAGTGTCATTATTTACATGCACAACCGCCATGGACATGACTCCTGTCTAGGTAAAGACAGAAGTCATGCCCTCCTGCCCAATGGCCATGCCCAGGGGACTTAAGTCCCCTGGGCAAGGCCATTTGGCAAAGTGCAATGTAGGGAGGCCAAAGTTAGGGCCACCTATGGCATTTTGCAAAAAAAAAAAAAAAGACTTACCTGGACTTACCTGGGATGGGTCCCCCCATCCGTAGGTGTCCTCCAGGTGTGGGTTTGTGTTGATGGGGATGTCCCTGGTGGCATGGAAGGGCACCTGTGGGCTGTTTCCATGGTCTCTGACCATGGAAAAAGGCCCACAGGTCCCCTTACGCCTGCCCTGACCCAGGAGTTAAATAATGGTGCTAAGCAGGCTTAGCGCCATTATTTAAGGCCCTCCTCCTCCTGTGTGTGATTTTTGCACGGGAGGATAAATAAGGCGCTAGGGCCTTTGAGTCATTTTTTTGCCTGGGAACACCTACCTTGCACCTCATTGACATAAGGTAGATTACCGCAGGCAAAAAATTACTTTAACTTCAATATTTTGGCACTAGACATGTTTAGCGTCAAAATATAAATATGGAGTTAAGTTTGCGCCGGATTTGCGTAAAAAAAATGACGCAAACCTGGTGCAAACAGTGTATAAATATTCCCCTTGGTGTTCCATCGCTTTACTCATTTTATAACATGGCTAACGCCATAGACATTCCTGAGAATGCTAGATAAGCTTTAACTCTACATCTAGTAGCTCACAGCTTAACAGAAGAGGGCGGGATGTCACATTCATCGTAGAAGATAATGAAGCTTACCAAAGAGAGGGAGACCCTAGATCATTACCATTCCACACATACAGAGTTGCAAACATATCACAACGGTACCACGCATACCAGTATCTTGAAATTTTGATCACTTATCAAGAACATCTTGACTGGTTTAATGGCGCCCTAGCACACGTAATACAGCCTGTGAGATTAGGTCCCTTAGGTAATGACGGACCAACGTGGCCTATGTTTGCCACACACACATCACACCCCAGTATACAAAATATGCAGGCAGCTGATCTGCTCAATCTATACTTTGAGCTAGTAACACTATATAGACAACATGTTCAGTTCCTAATCCAAACTTCAAACACAACACCAACGCATCCAGCACCACCGGCACCTGCTGGATACCAATGGGCCACTGCTGGGAGTAATCCACACACAGTACATTCTGTCATGGGCAAGTGAAAATCCCGTTCTGATAGCCCAGAAAACTAATCAGCTAAAAGCTGCCATTCAGGATGGTTCCCTCAGTAGATGACTTTGCCACATAGGGAACAGTCTTTGCTGCAATTTATACTACCACACATGGTATCAGGACACTTTACTGGAAGTGTTAAAGCAAATACAGAACGAACACTGGGCAGCTCCAGCCCTAGACTTGGGGATGAAATTAATACTTAACTTAAATGCAGTCTCCTCAATCATACTCAGTAACATAAAAGGGGAAGCAGTAGCGTTGGCTATACGCCAGTGGCTCAGAGAGATTCCGCACTTGGAGAAACAGCACCGAAAAATATTTCCAATACCTATACCAGTATAGGATAGTTTGGGAGCCAAGCCAAAAAAGCCTGAAATTCAGAGTACCACTCTTAAGGAAGGTACCAAACAAGCACAGGAGGGTCCTAAAAAGCACTGGGATAAACAAAAACAAATTAAAGACAGAAGAAGTCAGAGAGCAGATTCTCCACACCCAGAGAACTCAGAGAAATGATATAATCTCAGAAATTTTGAAAATATAAAAGCTGTTGAGAGATAAGCTGATTAACGTCCCTCTCGTTCCTTTCAGGATGCACTGGATAGAAGTAGCGAGAAAGAGGGCCAGTCAGAGCAACGTCCTGACTACGTGAAACAGAAAAAACACTCTCCACGGTCTTCAGACAAAAAGAAGACAAGTCCCCACAACAAAAGCCACAGTTTAAAAAGAAAAAGGTTGCAGCTCTGTCATCTAAAAGTGCCAGTAAATTTAAGAATATTGCTGAAGAACATGACGTGGGTGGTGACACGGCTTGACAGCACGGCAGAAATCACAATATGTTGCAAGAATTTGAAAGATCATCTGAATGCAACAGCAACTGGCGAATTTGTGGCAGTTGAGACTGGGGAACAAGCGTGTTCTCCCACCGACAGGGTTTATGATTTAAACATTCAAACTGAGGGAAGCATAGAGTGCACCATTAGTGTGATATTCTGGGATGAACTTAGTTGTGATATCCTGCTGGCCGAAAGAGACTGGCCACCCGAGCATGTCTGTAAGCTCCCACATGGGGAAAATGTAATTTTGCCTTCTTTCTCTGCTCTTGTCCCAGAGGTGCTAAAACAAACCTACGCTGTCAGCTAGGATTTTGCGCAGGCACTTGCACTATATCACAACCACGTAAGTTGGGATGAGGATTCCCCCTTGCCATGTAATACCTGTTAGGTCTACAACCCAGCCTCAGCCACAATATCCTATCAAACACGAAGCCAAAGCTCCAGTGAGGGAGATCTTCACTCACTTCGAGTTCCAGGGCCCTGTGTCTCTGCAATGAATAACCTGTTATTCCCCGTTGCAAAACCTGACCATTCGTAAAGAATAGTCTTAGATTACAGACACTTAAACAGTCATGCTTGCACATATGCAATACAAAATACGTACAGCACAGCACTAATTAATAACATAGGCCCTCATTACGACCCTGGGGGTGAGTGATTAAGTGGCGGTAATACCGCTAACAGACTGGCGGTAAGTACCGCTAAATTATAACCATGGCGGTGATGACTCCCATAGACAGGCAATGTACAACACCCACCCCCAAGGCAGAAACAACAGTCACCATGGCGGTAGCCATCAACAGCCAGACGGGAGACAAAGTACCGCCCACCATATCATGACACTGCAAACCACCACCTTTTCCGGGGCGGTACCAATGCCAACAAAAGCCTGTCGGAAACAAAGCTCAGAAGTGAAACGACTCACCATTGGAGACACAGGGAAGAACCACGCCGCCATGGAACCCGAACTGCAAGTTTTCGCGATGATCTTCTACTGTCATGCTCCACCTGGAACACCAACACCGACGAAGACGACGACGATGAGTACAGCCGCCTAGCACACAAGGGAATGGGGAAGGAAAAAGAGAGTGACACACACACGCATGACACATACCATCCTCACACACACCATACACACAACGAGCTGCGGGCGTAAACCAATCACACAAAACACACGGCATAATAAAACACAGACCAAAATGCTGGAGTAACAAAAATGTATTAGCATAGCAGAATCCACCACACAAACCAAATATATAGAAATGTCCATAAAGGGTCAATGCCCAGTTCAAAGTCATGAGGGCACACAAGGCCACAGGGCACAGTGCAAGACCCAACATGTTTCCTGACACAACCGGAGAGATCACTGCAGAGGCATCATTTTGTAAGTGGGAAGGCACCTCAGGGGGATGAGGGGCACCTCAGCCAAATACGGGAACGTCTACATTGGTTCTGAATGGGGCAACATGCCCATTGCTTTGTCCTGGGGAGTGCAAGGCCGCAGTCTCTGGAGTGGGTGACTTGCCCACTGGTTCTGGAGGGGGCAACATGCCTATTGCTTTGACCTGGGGAGTGTAAGGCCACAGTCTCTGGAGTGGGTGACTTGCTCACTGGTTCTGAAGGGGGCAACATGCCCATTGCTTTCTCCTGGGGAGTGCAAGGCCACAGTCTCTCAGGTGGGTGACTGGCCCACTGGTTCTGGAGGGGACAACATGCCCATTGCTTTGTCCTGGGGAGTGCAAGGCCACAGTCTCTCGAGTGGGTGACTTGCCAACTGGTTCTGGAGGGGGCAACATGCCCACTGCTTTGCCCCGGGGAGTGCAAGGCCACAGTCTCTCGAGTGGGTGACTTGCCCACTGGTTCTGGATGGGGCAGCCCCTGGAGGGTGGCCTACATGGCGTCCACCGGTGCACTGTGGTGGTGGTTGGAGGAGCCTTTTGAGTAGCCCCTGCACTGTCCGATATCTGCACTGTGGAGGTGGTTGGATGAGCCTCCAGGGCAGCCCCTGCACTCACTGATGGCTTCATCGTGGTAGTGGTTGGAGAAGTCTCCTGGGTAGCCCCTGTACTCACTGATGGCTGCATTGTGGAAGTGGTTGGAGGCGCCTCCTGGCCAGCCCCTGCACTCCCTGATGTCTGCACTTCTACAGCTGGTGGTGGGAGCCCAATGGCAGCTTGTGGCAGTATTAGCATGACAGTTTCCGCTGGGGTAGAGTGCCTTGTCTCCGCCTGTCCATGGGTCATGGATCCCTTCCCCTTCCTGGCAGGGGTGGATGGGCTCTTCCCCTCTCTGCCTGGTGGTGCAGACTCCTTCCCCTTCTTCACAGCTGGTGCAGGCTCCTTCCCCTTCTTCACAGCTGGTGCAGGCCCCTTCCCCTTCTTCACAGTTGGTGCAGGACTCTTCTCTTTCTTCCCTGGTGGTGCTGGCACCTTCCCCTTCTGTGTTGTAGGTCTAGTACCCTTACCACCATGAGTAGGTGGTGCTACCACTGTCCCCATAGACTTGTTTTGCTACTGTGCTGGGCAGTGTCCTTGCTACCCTTCCCATACATGCAGGACAGGGGGGTTGAGAAGAGGTCAATTTGGGAAAGGAAAAGCTTTTTAGGGATGTTGGGGCGGGAGGAGTAATGGGAGTGGAGGCTGAGGGAGTGGTTGTTGGAGGTGTATGTCTGCTGGATTTGGGTGCAGGTGCATGGGCTGTATGCTGATGTGAGGTGGATGGCTGTTGGGTGTTTGAGTGCTTGCATTTGTGTCCTTTAGGAGGGGGGATAGACATGATGGGAGAGGACACAGGGACGCGTGCATAGTTGTTGTAGAGATGTCTGCCAGTGAGATATGTGTTCTGCTTGGTGTGGTGATGCTGATAGTGGATATAGATGTAGTGCATGCAGGTTTGAGTGTGGAAGTGAGTGGGATGGAGGTGGAGGAGGAGGGGGAGACAGTGGAGGCAGTGGATGTTGTCGTGTCTGTAACTGTATGGTATATGTGTGAGTGCCTGTGGGATGAAGTGCGGTGCTTGTGTTTGCCTGTGCCACTCTTGTATGTTGCCTTGTGTGCATGCTCGTCTGAATGTATGCCTGGGGCGAGTTGGGGTTGAGGAGAATAGGACTGGGAAGTGGTAATTGGAGGTGGGATGGTAGAAACAGGGACAATGGCTGCCATCAGAGAGGAGGCCAGAGCCTGAATCGATCTCTGTTGGGCCACCAATCCACTGTGAATGCCCTCCAGGAATGCATTGCATTTGCTGTATCTGGGATGCCAGCCCCTGGAATAAAATTCACAATGGTTGACTGCCCTACAGAGATGGATCTCAGGAGGTCAATAGCCTCCTCACTCAGGGCAGCAGGGCTCACTGGGGCAGGGCCTGAGGTGCCTGGGGCGAAGGAGATGCCCACCTTCCTGGGTGAGCGGGCATGGGCAACTCGCAGAGGGGCTACTGGGAGGACGGTGATGGTCTGGGGGCGGCGGCTGTACCTGCAGCTGGGGTGATCACCGAGGTGTCCACCACCACCAGGGAGCTCCCGTAGGAGGAGGTATCAGAGTCTGTGTTGTCCCCTCCAGTCTCTGCCATTATGCTCCCCTTGCCCTGTGTCCCACTGGTTCCCTCAGTGTTGGTAGACTCTGCCTCCAGGGACATGTGGGATGCAGCTCCCTCTGTCGTTGGTGCCCCTGCTCCTCCGCCAGTTGATGCTAATGCACACAAGGACAGCATGACTAAACAAGAAAGTGGGGGAGAGAGACAAAGGATGCACTGGGTCGATGACTGCACCAACATCACCGTTGGCATACACAGCACCCTCAGACACACAGAGCAGGCATACGCACTATGCATTGCACTACCAGTGAAATGGCTTGTCACCAAGGCATGATGAGGGGCACACACCGCCAACTGCAGCACACCTGAGACCCACACAGCCCAGCCTAGAAGTGACTTCTAACAAGCTAGGTTACCTGTATTTGCCATGAAACCATTACCCTTCAGAGGACCCACGCTGCAATGTCTGGCCTGGCTTTAGGGGTACACACTACCACACAACCACCAGCCGGATGCCACCCCACCAGCCAAACTTTGTAATGATACCCACTGTACTCACCCCCTTGTGGCTGCTGTGATTCGCTCAAGTGCCCATCCAGCTCAGGGTAGGCCACCGCCAGTATGGGGGCCATCAGGGGGGGTCAGGGTCTGACAGGTACCCCTTCCTCGTTGGGAGGCCATCCCCAGCCGGGCTTCTGCAATCTTCCGTGTCCAGCATCTCAGGTCCTCCCACCGTTTCTGATAGTGGGTGCTCCGCCTGCCATAGACTCCCAGAGCCCACACCTCCTTTGCGATGGCACGCCATATTCCCTTCCTTTGATGGGTGCTGACCTGCAGAAGCAATAAAGACAGGAAAACACCTTTAAACTAACAATCCAGGCTGTCACACACATGTCCCACCATAACTGTTTCCATCACCATTGGCACACACTTTGCTCAGCGCACGACATGTACACCACCAACAGATGATCCTCCACTTACACAATGCCTTCACACACATCCCCATGCATCCATGCCACATGCTTCGTGCCCACAGTGTACAGACCTCTTGGTCTGGAGGCTCATACAGCATTCCATTCTGGGTTAAGACCCCATCCACCAGTCGCTCCAACTCCTCCAAAGTGAAGGTGGGGTCCTTTCCCCGGTCACACGGGCCATGGTAGGTTCCAGACACAGGTCACAGCAGCATGTACAATGTAGGTCTTCTCCTGTGGAAGGTCAGGAAACAAGTGAGAAATGATTTAGAAAATGGTGGTCACGTCTGTGACGGTGTACACCGCCACAGCCAGCGTACATCCCCCTTGGCCACTGTACTCCATAGGGCACAATATTAGCCAATGAGGAATTGCACAGCGGTTCACCACCGCCTACCGCCACGACGCCCAACGTCAGTGGAATTACCTCACTTACACCTATCCTTCCACACAGGACAGGCGGTCACCATTTCCGGGGGGGTGAACAGGCCTATATATAATTACTGCGTCACAGGATAAATAGGCATATACTTTGAAAATTACACTGTCCCTATACATAATTGCATGTTGTGGACTGCTGTTGTGGTATAGTTGTTCAAATTGTGCCAGCCTACACACTCTTGTGTCCCTTAGATACCTACCTCTGCAGAGGAATAAGAGATGGGGACATACCCCGTGTACAGACCCCTGGTGGACTTAGATACACTGGAGGACAGGCACATTATACACACCTATGAGACTGGACAGGGCCACAATCACAGAGCTGTGTGCCCAGTTGGAGCCTGACTCGATCTCAGCTTTCCGTCATTGGACTGGGATCCCCCCTCTTGTGCAGGTTCTATCAGTGCTCCATTTTCTGGCAACAGGTTCCTTCCAAGTGACAGTGGGTTTGGCAGTAGGAATGTCACAGCCAATGTTCTCAATTGTGCTGGCAAGAGTTTTGTCTGCCCTGGTAAAACACATGTGCAGCTACAATGCTTTCCCCCAGGTGGAAGACATGGCCACAGTGAAGGCCAGATTCTATGCAATGGGACATATCTCCAATATTATTGGTGCGATTGATAGAACACATATTGCGTTTGTCCTCCCCCCGGCAGAATGAACAGGTGAACAGGAATTGTAAGAGTTTCCACTCCATGAATGTGCAGATGGTGTGCCTGGCGGACCAGTACATCTCCTACATCAATGCTAAATATCCTGGGTCTGTGCCTGATGCCTTTGTCCTGAGGAATAGCAGCCTCCCAAATGTGATGGCCCAACTACAGAGGCACAGGGTGTGGCTTACAGGTGAGCCTTCGTCTCCACCCAGTGTATGTTAGTGTATACCTATGTTGTTAACCTAATAGGATAGTGTGTGGCTAAATGTTGTCCCTCAATATTTGCAGATGACTCTGGCTACCCAAACCTATCGTGGCTGCTGACTCCCTGTGAGGAATACCAGGACAAGGGCTGAAGAACATTATAATAAGACACATGGGCGAATCAGAAGGATCATTGAGAGGACCTTCGGCTTCCTGAAGGCCAGGATCAAGAGCCTCCATCTGACAGGTGGATCCCTGTGCTACTCACCCGAGAAGGTCTGCCAGATAGTAGTGGCATGCTGCATGATGCACAACCTGGCCCTCAGATGCCTTGTACCTTTTCTGCAGAAGGCAGAGACTAGAGATGCCCCTGTGGCAGCAGTGGACGCTAAGGACAGTGAAAATGAGGAGGCAGAGGATGAGGATATAGACAACAGAACATCAGTATTTCTAATGACACACAGGTGCGACAGTGCAACATCACATTTCTATGACTATTGGTGTATTCTGTGTGTCATTGGCATGCTGGCATTACCCACTTGTTACCTCTACTTACTGTCACCTATGGATTATATCATTTTACAGATGTTGGTGAGATGGCAACAATGTCCTGATGGGATCACTACAGCCAGCAACAGGTCATTCTTCTATGCTCTCTCTATGTACAGTTAATTTGCAATGGATGTAGCTGTTTCAAACAATACAAATTTGCAATACATCAAATACAAGTAGTCAAGTTTTTTCCAAGGGTGTTTATTGTAGTGCTAAGAAATAGAGGGGAAAGTGCAATGAAATGGTATGATGATGGAGGAAAGTCCAGGGTACTGTTCCAGTCTGTATGTAGCACAGGTGCAGTGTCCAAGGGGCCATAGGAAGGGGAGTAATGGCAGTTCAAGGTGAATGAGTGGGACACAAGGGGGACAATCAGTAGAGTCTCATTTCCTGGCGGTGGTCTTGGCAAGTGTCTCTGTCTTCTGACTGGTTTTCAGGGAACATTTGCAGGGTGGTTTACTTTCTGCAGGGGGAGGGATGCTGGTGGCCTGTGGGTCCTGTGGCGGGGCCTCCTGGCCACTCGCGACAGCAGAAGTGGAGGGCTTTTCAGTTGACTGGCTAGTGGTAGGGGCCCGCTGGTGTGCTGTTGCCTCCCTCATGATGTTGGCCATGTCTGCCAGCATAACCCTGCTATGGAGATCAGGGTGTTGTTAATGGCCTGCAAGTCCTCCCTGATCCCCTGATACTGTCCCTCCTGCAGCCGCATGTTCTCCTGCACGTTGTATAGGATCTGGCCCATCGTATCCTCGGAATGTTGGTAGGCTCCCAGGATCTTGGAGAGTGCCTCCTGGAGAGTCGGTTCCCTGCTCCGGTACTCTCCCAGCGCACAGCAGTCCTCCCAGTTTCCCTGTTGGCCTGTGCCTCTGTCCCCTGAACGGTGTGCCCACTGCCACTGATCCCAGGTCCCTGATTGTCTTGGGGCAAGGTGTGGCCTGGGGTCCCTGTACAGCTGGGCACACTGCTGATTGATGTGTCCTGGGGACAGAGGTTTGAGTACGCTGGGTGGGTGATGTGGTGTTGGTTCCTGATGGGGGACTCTCTGTGGTGGTCTTTGAGTGGGCTTGGGTGACCGTCTGTCTAGTGGTCCCTGATGGGCCAGGTAGGTCCTCCAGATCCAGAAGCCCAGAGTTACTGTCATCACTGGGGGCCTCTTCTATTGGGGGACTGGATAATGGTGGCACCTCCTCTCCACTGACATTGGCTGGTGTGGGATGGAGTGGAGTGATGGGAGTGAGGGTGTGGGTGTGAGATGGTATGCAGGTATTGGGGGGTTGATAGGTAGTAAATATTGACTTATCAGTGTCCAGCCCTCTAGCAACTCCAGTGAGTCCCGCAGGATACAGTATTACTCCTCCCCTGCTGTGAGATGTTGGGGAGGAGGTGGGGGTCCACCCCCAGTCCTCTGTAGGGCGAGCTGGTTCCTTGCTGCAATGGAACGTACCTTCCCCTATAGGTCGTTACTCCTCTTCCTGATGTCGTCCCTTGTTTTTGGGTGCTGTCCCATGGCGTTGACCCTGACCACGATTCTCCGCCATAGCTACATCTTCCTTGCTATAGATATCGGCTGTAACTGTGCTTCAAACAGCTGTGGCTCTACCCAGACAATTTCCTCCACCATGACCCTTAACTCCTCCTTAGTGAAATGGGGGTGCCTTTATTGTGCCATGGGTGTTGTGTGATGTGTGTTGGTGTGTTGGGTAATGTGGTGGGGTGTGTGATGTGGAGTGCGTGAGGGGTGTATGGGTGTAAGTGGTGTGTGTGTCTAGTTGTCTCTGTGCTGCTCTTCTTCTCAGTTTCCTGGTGGCAATAGGTGTTCGTAGGGGGTTGTGGGTAATGTGGGTGTATGTTTTATAGTGGTTTGGGTGTGGTGTGTCTATGGGTGTTAGGTGTGTCTTTTTGTTATATTGGCCAATGTAGTGTTGTTTTGTATGTGGGTGTCCATTATGAGCGCGGCGGTACGTACCGACAACGGTTTACTGCCTTTGAATGTCCGCTGTGGGCATTCGTGGGCAATAATGTGATGGGCGTTGTTTTGTTGGTGTAACGGTAAGGGTTTTGGGACCCCACTTTATCACTGATCTTTGGTCTGGCAAATTTGTGTATGTGGCTGTATTTTGTCGGATTGGTGTGTGTGTGTGTCTTAATATGGTGAACGGATATCCGCCACCGTGGCAGTATGTTGGCGGCCGTCAGCGTGGCGGTAAGCGGGATTTACCCCCATTCTCATAGTGAGGGCCATAGTGTATAAAAAAATATAAAACAACATTGGATCTTTCCAATGTTTTTTTTTTCTGTCAAAACTTACCACACGAAAGTCGGGACCTGAGTGAATTTTCATTTGGCTCAAAGAAACGTTTCTGTCATTTGCTACAACACTACACGAACAGCCCAGGGCTGTTACCAGCCCCCATAACATCAATATTGCATGATATTGATCCTGAGACATTGTCTTATGTGGATGACATCTATCTCACAGATTACAACCTCAAATTTAATCTTGCTAGGGTCGATCGGATCGTTCTGGGATTCACAGCCCTTGGTTGCAAATTTAATTTTAGGAAAACTGAAATAGCCTTTTTCAGTGTTCTGTTCCTGGGAAATGAGCTATCGGACGAGGGCAAGAGCCTGGCCCGCACTTTTAAAAAAAGTGTGCTTAACTTCAGCTTCCAAATACTATTAAGAAACCACAGTCTTTACTTGGTTTCTAAAATTTTGGCAGAACATACATTCCTGACTTTGCACAACGCATCAAGCCACTTTATGACTTAATTCACCCTGATTTTTCTACCAGACACTAGACAGTAGAACATACACGCATCATTAGAGGATTGCAACAGGACATGCTAGAAATAAAAAACTTACACACCCATGACAACAAATGAAATTTGGTCATCAGAGTAATTGCTGGTGCTATTGGGTTCACTTAAGTTACCTTTAATGAAGGTGACACTGTGCCCATAGCATATTAATCACATTTATATTCCAGTGCAGAACAATGCTCAGCACCCAAAGAAACAATTCTAACTGCAGTACTTGGCAATCATTGAGGAGAAGCCACTTACCCAAAGGAAATGCATTATTGTTGTTATCCCGGTGCCAGCCTTAGAGGCCATCACCAAGGCAAGTGTTCCTAATGCTAAAGCATTACATACATGCCAGATCCAATGGGCGACCTCCCTGGCTGCCACCTATGTTGATGACATTTTTTATCCAAAACCTAAAACACAAGAATTCCTCCAATATGAACAGGAGTAACCCGCACATTAGACATCTTGCCGCTTGACAGATATCACACTGTCATTCACCCTGATGATACAGCACAAACAGCTGTAGGTGCTAAACATCAATACTCAGCCGCTTGCCCAGCTGTGAGCGGAGTGATGAGGGATGGTATATTCTACCCTCACAAAACCTACATGCAGACCCTGGGGGACTGCAGAGCTCAGCTGGGTGAGCTTAAAGCCCTTATCCTAGCACTAAAACATATGGATCCAGGACAGCCCACTCTGATTGCCTGTGATTCATATTACTGTGTCCAGTCCTACAATGATTATCTTAATCATTGGCAATTGAATGGGTTCAGAGACTCAAAGGGGAACACAATAAAACACAGAACTCTGTAGGGGCTGATTTTAAAGATAAGCTACCGAGTGCTCATGTAGTCCATACAATGGTCCACCAACATGTAGGTGTACACATTATTGGCAACACTTTGGCTGATGAAGCGGCCAAATCAGCAGTAGCTATGGCTTCTGTTGCTGCAGTGACTTGTTCCCAGACAAGAATGGATAACTAAATTTTTTCTGCTGTGAAAGCTTCGGCTGAAGGCAAGACTCTCCCAAAACATCTCAGTCACTTTGGATTCTTGTTCTAGATTCCTGTGGGTATGGCCACAGCAGTCGGCTGACGTTCGAACTGTTGTAAAAGATTTGATGATCTTTATCAGTACTTATGCAGTGGCAGCATTACATTGAGACCAGGGCCCTGCCTTTGCCTATAAGGCATTCAGGGGCACCATGAGGACGATGAGTGTTGAACTCCATTACTCCTACCCTGCCATCTCAAAGGAAATTCAGTTGTGGAGAGGAGAAATCGAGATCTAAAGCAGTCCTAAACAGCTGAGAATTAGGTTCTGGACGCAGGTGGCATCATCACCTATATGGGGTCCAGGGAGCACTGAATAATCAGCCAAGACGGTCCATGGGAGGATGCACTCCTTATAAGGTTCTCTTTGGGATACCTGTGTATGTCCCAGATCTAGATGGCCCTGGTTTGGTGGCAGCAGATACACCTTTTGACATAAATGAACGTCTCACTGTCTTACAGGAGTTTCAGCAATTTTGTGATGATAAATCATCCACCAGTGCTGCCACCTTAGGAATAAGGGATTTGCCAACAACTTCTAATGGTTGGATTCCTAGAGTCGGGGATCTGGTTTGTGAGAAGATTGTTGTGAAGAAGGAATTTTGCCCATCCTACAGAGCACCAGTCCAAGTCCTGGGAATACAATGTACTAGAACTGTCATCCTACCACTGCTGCTTGGTTCCAAAGCAACCAGATTAACCTCCATTGACAACATCAAACTCCTTCATGTGGCTGATCCTTCAAAGTAGACCCAGAGGTCACTTGGGTAGTTAATGTCCCCCTCTTACTACCCAACAGGACATACCACTTTTAAAGAAAAACAACTCGTGTGACTACAACAGTATGTACAATGATGCTACAGCTACGAATGCCTCCTCAAGTAAGTGGAGTGTAGCAAATGAGCTTTTGCTGATCCCTGTTACCACTTCAATTACAACACCTGTCCAAGATGTGCCTGTCTTCTACTCCAACTCAACACAAACTGATGACATTGTCTACTAAGAGCCTCCACCCGGAGTGGATCCATCCACCAGTAATGCACTGGCTCCTATATTTGCAGACACTGCTTCTGGTTATTTCATCGACCTTGATGACTTTTCTTCAACTTCATTTGCGCCTGCAACTGATACTATTTCAAAGACATGTAAGCTGTACATATGGCTTAAAAGAACTATTTAAATTATCCATGGAACTATCTGTGGATATTCATGATATTGCTTGCATTTCTATTGTTGATTGGTTTCGTGACTGTTTTCTTTCTCCTTATAAATGGTCATTATCTTCCTGAATGCTCTTCTGTTGAGTCTGTGGATGAAGTTCTAACCCTACATCTTTCCTCACATAAGGTCCAAAGAGACTTGTCCCTTGTGAACATTTCAGCTGTACCAATTCCTGATGGGATTCTGTGGGTTAAGTTCAATTTGATATATGTGAACCTACTGAGGTCATTCTAATTCCAAATATTTTCAAAATTTCAATGACTGATGTAATTACACCTGGTGTTGTTTCTGATGACTGGGATGTTCAAACAGGGGACTTCATGCTAGCTGATTTGAAGGATTACAGTGTATTTGAAAGTGATGATGTGTACATTAACACAGTGAATGATGGGGAAATGCTCTGTTATAATAAGTGGGGACATTACTACTTGCACTGAGTAACAAGACACAGATCAGTAGTTAATTACACACACTGGGAACACTGTTCAACTCTGCATGTGGGGAGCCCAA
The DNA here is from genome assembly GCF_031143425.1 of Pleurodeles waltl. NCBI lineage: Eukaryota > Metazoa > Chordata > Amphibia > Caudata > Salamandridae > Pleurodeles > Pleurodeles waltl. The sequence continues at coordinate 1,102,141,756 of NC_090440.1, read as the reverse complement.
TGCATTATTCAGATAAGTTCACATATTTTTCTGGGCAAGACATTAAGAAAGCAGAATCATACTATTTCAAGTTACCACCTTCAAAAATTATGAACATTTTACTACCAAATACAAAATTGATTTAATCCACTTCCTTTGTTTCCTGACTTGCAGTTGAAGGATATGAATACTGGAAGAACACTATTGATGTAAAAAGTGTATGGGGAACACAAGATTGGCAAATTCAGGGTAGAAAATCATTGTTTAGAGCGTGTTTTATTCCTGTTCAAATGATCTTTTTGAATGACATAATTCACCAGACATACTGTCTAGGGTTAGCAAAAATTAAAGAAACAAATGCGCCCAGTGTCCCCACACCAGCAAAATTCACCAAATGGCAGTCCTCCCTAAATATCACTGAGAAAGAATTAGATGCAAAGGTTCAGGCTGGTACCTAAAATTCCTCACTTTCCAGTCCCAGCGGGGGGTTATTGTGGCCAATAGATGCAAATGGGTGTCAGGCACGTTTTGTTAATTGCTCAGGTGGTTTCAGGATTAGCTGGCTGGACCATCACTTTGGGGGTCATTCTGACCTCGGCGGAAAAAGGCCCTTACCGTCGGTCATAAGTCCGCCATTCTACCGCCGCGGCCGCGGTAAACCGCCACGGTCATTCTGACCACCAACTGTGAAACGAACAAAAATCCGACATCCAAGGAAGGCCGCCTCATCAGCGGGCCGCCGAAAACTGGAGATGACCAAACCTCCACCGTCACGCCAACACAAACACGCCCATGCCATTCTGACCCACGAATCCACGCGGCGGTCTTTCAACCGCGGTATTCCATTGGCGGTACACACCGCCGCGGTCAAAATACACACCCAGCTCCAAAACACAGCCACATTGGACAATTTGAAATACACACACCTGACACACATACAAACAACACTCCCACACATCCAATCAACTATAAAACACACACCCACATCACCCACAAACCCCCACTAGTTGGAAATCGGAGAGAAGGAGATAGAGATAGAGAGAGCGAACACAGCAAACGAAAACCCCAATACACACAGGAACCCAACTTCATCACCCACACCACATTTACGCACACATCACCACATATCACCACGCACATCACCACAAACACCACCCCACACCTCATCCACACCACCCCATGGCACCCCAAAGACACCCCAGGTTCTCGGACCAAGAACTCAGGGTCATGGTGGAGGAAATTATAAGGGTTGAGCCCCAGCTCTTCGGCACACAGGTGCAGCACACCACTATAGCAAGGAAGGCTGAGGTATGGCAAAGGATCGTAGACAGGGTCAACGCTGTGGGACAGCATCCCAGAAATCGGGAAGATATCAGAAAGCGATGGAACGACCTACGGGGGAAGGTGCGCTCGATGGTGTCGCGACACAACATCGCTGTGCAGAAGACTGGCGGCGGACCCCCACCCACTCCACCCCAATTCACAGCATGGGAGCAAGAGGTAGTAAACATCCTGCATCCTGATGGCCTCGCTGGAGTACACGGAGGAATGGACTCTGGTAAGTCGAATCTCAACTACTTCACCCCCCCCCAACCACCAGCATGCCAACCCCCCCCCCTCTCCCCCAATCTCAACCCCCAGCACACAACCTCCCTGCCAATGTCTCACCAGCACAACCCACCCTAAACAACACCAACCCCTGAATGCCAACACAAACCATAGACAGCCACCACCAAAGCATGACCATTGCACATACCCATACACCCCCCCCCACCACCCTCACAACACCTCCCACAAGGGAATGCCAGAACTGGGGGACAAGGGCACTCAAAATGCACGCCATGGCACACACAGAAACAATAACCATACTCCTTTACCCCTGCAGGGCCCGAACGCCAACACACCGCCACGGAGGGTCCAGATTTGTCCATCCCACCCCCAGAACAGGCCCCCAGCGAGGACAGCAGCTCTGTCGACCTAGAACCTGATGACCAGCCCGGACCATCGGGGACCTCTGGACAGTCGGTTCCCCACACACAGACACAGGCCACAGCAGACCCAACCCCCTCTGGGAACACCAGCACAGCTCCCACCCAGCGGGCCCATGCCTCTGTCTCGCGGACGCGTCAATCAGCGGTGTGTCCGCCACTACAGGGCACCCAGGCTGACCCAACACCCCAACAACAACAGGGACCTGGGGGCAGTGGTAGTGGGCACTCCGTCCAGGGGACAGAGGCCCGGGGAAACAGGGCAACTGGGAGGGCTGCTGTGCGACAGGGGGGGAGGACAGGCCCAGGGAACCGACTCTCCAAGAGGCCCTCACCACCATCATGGGAGCATACCATCACTCCCAGGAGACGATGGCGACGGTACTGGCCAGGTTCACCGAGATCCAGGCACAGCAGGAGGAACGGTACATGGGGTTCAGCAATGAACTCAGGAACATCGCTACCGCTATGGGGACCATAGTCCAGGCCCTCAACCGGATAGAAACCACATTGCGGGACCATGTGGCACCACAAAGGGCCCCTGTCACTAGCCAGGAACAGCCTACCACCTCCGCCGGCGCTAGTGGTCAGGAGGCCCCCACAGAATGACGGGCCACCAGAACCCCACCTCCTGCTGAAGAACAACCACCCCGCAAGAGGAACCTGAGATCTCACAGGAAGACAGAGTAGGATGCCAAGACCCCCGCCAGCATAAGATACCCCCTGATCTCATCCCACTGTCCCACAGTGTCACCCTGTCCAACCTTGAACTGCCCCTGCTCCATCCTTCCACAGGCATATGGAAAATGCACCTGTGAAACTGAGAACTGGGCTCTGCCATGGACATAACTCCACCCTCACCCATCACCGTTTTAATATCATGTACCAATATCTAGCACTAAAAATAAATCACTCATTGCACTGAAATCATTCAGGAGTCAGCCTGTATTATTTACAAATGTATAACACATTACTGATCAATAATGTTCTGTTATTTTTGTGATGACAACATACCGATGTCAATAAGCATTAGTCCATGGGCTAACCAAGCAGAAGTCACACAGTGGGTCATACAGCACTGAAAAGGGAAGGGAAAATCAAACATCAGTTTAAAAGAACTGGGGGGAAATACACAAAGTAAAGATGCAGGGGGCTTTCAGTAAATGTTAAATGGCGTGGGTGATTCTTACCTGTGTGCTACTGAAAATACTGTTGGATAACTCTGTCCCTGTTGTCTGGGTCGTCCTCTTCGTCTTCCTCCTCTTCACTCTCCGCAGGCTCCACAGCTGCTTCAACACCACCATCTGGACCATCCTCCTGCAGGAAAGGCACCTGACGTCGCAATGCCAGATTGTGAAGCATACAGCAGGCCACGATGATCTGGCACACCTTCTTTGGTGAGTACATCAGGGATCCCCCTGTCATATGCAGGCACCTAAACCTGGCCTTCAGGAGGCCAAAGGTTCTTTCTATGATCCTCCTAGTTCGCCCATGGGCCTCATTGTACCGTTCCTCTGCCCTGGTCCGGGGATTCCTCACTGGGGTCAATAGCCAAGGCAGGTTGGGGTAACCAGAGTCACCAATTAGCCACACACGTTGTCTCTGTAGCTGTTCCATCACATAAGGGATACTGCTATTACGCATCACATACGCGTCATGCACTGACCCAGGGAACTTGGCATTCACATGGGAGATGTACTGGTCAGCCAAACAGACCACCTGGACGTTCATAGAATGGTAACTTTTCCTGTTTCTGTACACCTGCTCATCGTCTTTTGGGGGTACTAAAGCCACATGGGTCCCATCAATGGCACCAATTATGTTGGTGATATGTCCAAGGGCATAAAAATCACCCTTCACAGTGGCCAAATCAACCTCCTCAGGGAATACAATGTAGCTCCGCATGTGTTTCGTCAGGGCAGACAACACTCTAGACAAAATTTTTGAAAACATAGGCTGAGACATTCCAGATGACATGGCCACTGTTGTCTGGAATGAGCCACTTGCCAAAAAATGGAGGACTGACAGAACCTGCACTAGAGGGGGAATTCCTGTGGGTTGGCGGATAGGGGACATCAGGGCTGGCTCCAGCTGGGCACACAGTTCATGTATAGTGGCTCGGTCAAGTCGGTATCGTAGTATGATATGGCGTTCTTCCATTGTCTACAGGTCCACCAGCGGTCGGTACACGCGAGGATTCATCCTTCTCCTCGCAAGTCCCAGCGGACGGTGCCTAGGAAGGACAACATGGAGCACAGAGTCAAGCAAATCACAGGTACGTTCACCACAGCATGCCGAGCACACGATTATCTATGTATTGAAAGGTGTGTATGTGTGGCAATGCAAGGCCTAGGCCTGTGTGACGCAGTACAAAATATGCCATGTGGGCCCTTGAAATGGCGGCTGCCTGACCTGTGAAGTGGGACAATGGGATGTGAGGTCAATGCGCTGGCGTGGCACACCGTGGCGGTAGGCGGTCGAAGACCGCTATACGAAGCCGCATTGGCTAACATTGAAGCCTATGGGTTTCAGGAGCCAATGACGAGGTGCGCCGGCGGTCGCGGTACGCACCGCCGCGGTACGCACCGCCGCGGGCGTGACCGCCATTTTCTATCTGCTTCATCACTCGAGACCTGATCATCCACAGGAGAGGACCTATACTGCAAGTGCTGCTGTGACCTCGTTCTGGAAGTGACAATGGCTGCTGCGACTGGGGAAAGGGCCCCTGCCTTCACGTCTGAGGAGTTGGAGAAACTTGTGGATGGGGTCCTCCCCCAGTATGCGTTACTCTACGGTCCTCCAGACCAACAGGTAAGTACACTGGGTGCACATTGAATGGGCTATGCCTGTGTGGAGTGGGGTGGATGTAAGTTGGTGGGGTGGGGGGCGAATGAGGAGTGCAACGCACGACAGATGAGAGCATGTGCCATATGGCAAGGTTGGGGAGGGGGGGCCAATCGCATCTAACATGCAGAAAATTGATGAATTTTTCTTTCCCACCCTGTACATGTCAAATAGGTCAGCGCCCATCAGAAAGTGGACATTTGGCATGCCATCGCCAAGGAAGTCCGGGCCCTGGGGGTCCACGTCAGACGGGGCACCCACTGCCGCAAGAGGTGGGAGGACATCCGCCGCGGGACCAGGAAGACCGCTGAGTCACTGCTGGGGATGGCCTCCCAACCTAGGAGGGGTGCCAGTCGTACCCTGACCCCCCTGATGTCCCGGATCCTGGCGGTGGCCTACCCTGATTTGGATGGGCGCTTGAGGACATCACAGCAGACACAAGGGGGTGAGTATCAGCACATTCTGCTATCTCTCTGCGCAGTGGAGGCGTCTGGGTGGGGGAGGAGGGTTGTGGGTGACATTAGGCCAGGGCGCTTTCTGTAGTTTAGTCCTCTCCTTTAGGCATGGCCCTGTGCTCCCGGCCCCCACCTCTGTAGGGTGACAAGTAGAGCTATCGATGGTCCAGCATCACACATGTGCGCCTTTGTCGTCTCTAGACCTGTTGTCCTAGTCAGAAGTACTGAGTAGTGTACCCCGAATGCGCGGCTTAGTGCATGAGGCTCCTGTGTCTGTCCTCTCCGCCAACGGTGTTGACATTGCATGCACTCAACCTGGTCTTCGTTTTTCTCCCCCCACCCTTCTTCTTCATCTTCTTGTGCATGTGTGCATTAGCATCATCAGGCGGAGGAGAATTGGCATCGGAGCACGAGGGAGCTGCAAGTCACAAGGCCCCGGTGGGCCCAGGAACAGACACCGAGGGCACCAGTGATCCGGAGGGCGAGGGGAGCACCACAACGGGGACCGGTGGTGACACCAGCGACACCGACACGTCCTCGGATGGGAGCTCCCTAGCGGTGGCGGCAACATCCGGGCCCCCCGCCTCTACAGGTACAGCCGCCACCCAGCGCACCAGCCCCGCCCTCCCAGCAGCCCCTCAGCCTACGCTCCGTGCCCGCTCGCCCAGGAAGGCGGGCGTCTCCTTCGCCCCAGGCACCTCAGCCCCTGCCCCTGTTACCCCTGCTGCCCTCAGTGAGGAGGTCATTGACCTCCTTCAGACCATCATTGTTGGGCAGACTACCCTTTTGAATGCCATCCAGGGGGTAGAAAGGGAGGTGCATCGGAGCAATGCCTACCTGGAGGGCATTCATTCGGGTCAGGCTGCCCATCAACGATCGTTCAATGCTCTGGCCTCAGCACTGACGGCAGCCATTGTCCCTGTTTCCAGCCTCCCTCTTCTGACTGCCTCCACCCTGTCTCTGTTTCCTGTTCCTCAGCCTATCCCATCCACACCATCAGACCAGCCTGCACACACCTCAACACCCAAGGGCAGCTCATCCAGACACAAGCACCACAGAACCCACAAGCATTCACGCAAGCAACACCCAGATGCAGACATTCCAACAGTCACTACCACCTCTGTGTCCCCCTCCTCCTCGTCTCCCTCCTCCCTCCCTGTGACGTCTACACTCATACCTGCATGCACACCACCATCAGCCAGTGCTTCCATCACCAGCACACCCTCCAGTACAGTCCGCACACGTGCAGTCACCACCCCCACTACCATTTACACGTCCCCTGTGTCCTCTCCCACTGTGTCTGTCACCCCCTCTTCCAAGACACACAAACGCAGGCAGACACCCACCCAACAGCCATCCACCTCACGACAGCCTCCAGCACAAGCACCTGCACCCAAAGACAGCACACCTGACTCTCCTACAACCACATCCTCTTCCTCCACTCCCATCACCACTTCTCCTACCCTTTACCTTGGTCCTAAAAAACTTTTCCTCGCTAATCTTAACCTCTTTCCCTCCACTGACCCACCCCCTCCATCTGCAAAGAGTACCAAGAGCACCTCAGCCACCACCAGCCCAGCTTCGAGTGTCACTGTGGTGCATGGGTTCTGGAGTCCACCCTTTGCCAGCAGTGACACTTCAATCAGCAGCAAGGGGACAGCCAGCCCCCCCCCCAGGCAAGAGGACCAGGAAACTAAAGGGCCGCCGTGAGAGGACTGACACGGCTGCCCCCAAGGAGCAAAGTTCGCCCACTTTACCAGCCACAACATCTAGGGGAGGCAAGGGCCCGAGAGCCCCATCTAAGGAGCGAAAGGGCAGCAGGGCGGAGAAGTCAGCCAGCAGGAGCGCGGAGCAGGAGGGGCCCACAAGCCCCATCCCGGGTGTTAGGGAGGACACCAAAGGGCCCAGGACTCCGTCACCGAAGGGTCCAGCAACAGCACGGTCGGAGGGCGACTGAGCAGGAAGTCCAGGCCAGGTCTGGCTCCCTTGACTTACTGGACGAGCACCGCTGAAGAGGGCCCCGCCGTGCAGAAGAGCACCGCTGAAGAGGGCCCCGCCGTGCAGAAGAGCACCGCTGAACAGGGCCCCGCCGTGCAGAAGAGCACCGCTGAACAGGGCCCCGCCGTGCAGAAGAGCACCGCTGAAGAGGGCCCTGCCGTGCAGAAGAGCACCGCTGAAGAGGGCCCCGCCGTGCAGAAGAGCACCGCTGAACAGGGCCCCGCCGTGCAGAAGAGCACCGCTGAACAGGGCCCCGCCGAGCAGCGCTGAACAGGGCCCCGCCGTGCAGAAGAGCACTGCTGAAG